>NC_056748.1:438242700-438452700 GCF_019279795.1 Protopterus annectens
TAATCTATATATACTGACACTGAGGTTGCACAACAGTGAGGAAAGGGCAAATTCCTTATATTTGCTGTAGTATGATCTTACACAGCTGCATACTGGCACTGTGATTAAATAAATATCCGATTGCCACTCTTCCATCAGTCCTGTCGATGAATTGAGCATCTGGTCAAACATAATGTACCCATACACATACCATGCATGCGTATAAAAAGGACAAATATATGGTAAGACATGGTGGTGCAGTGATAGCGTTGTCGCCTTACAGCAAGAGGTTCTCCCGTTCGATTCTCAGCTGGAGTGCCTTCTGTGTGGAGTCTGCATGTCCTCCCCGCGGTCGAGTGGCGTTTCAAACACATGTGTATATGGGCATGCCTTGGGCGTCGGACTGGCACCATAAAAATCAACTGCCAATCATTAGTGGACCAGAGTTCCGCTGTGGCGACCCCTAACCGGGAAAAAGCCGAAAGAAAAACAAACATACTGACACAGCTTTTCTCATTCAGCACTAAAGCTTTCAAGCTGAGCATAATCCATTCCCAAATTGGGCAGATTCATTTATTACACTTCCGATTCTGCTACTGCTTAACTTGAGGGTTTTTCTTTTTTTTTTGTTTTAACTGTTAGTTGTTGACTTTTTCTAGATGCTAGATAATGTAACTCTGAAATTGCTTTTTTTGTTTGTCTTAGTTATCCCAGTTGTCGCATAATTCTTTTCTTGTCATAAAGTTGAATAAAAATGTTTGGCATTGCTTTTTGCCAAATTACAGTTATTAGAAAGTTAATTGTGTCACTTCAAATTATAGGTTCATAGGTTACTACTAGGCTGTTCATCTGGCAATCTATTTGTACCCTAGCCACATGATCTCACATTCAATTTACAAAGACATGAATTAATTACTTTAAACTTAGTTATGTTCCCTTTCTATAAGGTTTTTTTTTTTTGAGGGTCCAGACGGGCGGTATACTTACATTTGCTCATCCACTCATTTGTGTTGTGCTTAAAAAGGGTAAGAGAACTACTTACTGTACTTTACACCAGGGGTACTCTGTTCCATAACAGAATTGTTTTCTGTGATAGATAATGTATTGCTCCAGCAGGTCATATTTATATTGCAATACAAGTTCAGATCTCTTGAGCGGGTGTTTAAGATGATGTGTTCTATGTGGGTGCGAGGGAAGATGCATAGGACCAGATCCTTCAAGGGGGTGTAGGATAAGCAGATTCCCCCTCTCAAAAACTGATAGGATATGGAGAAGAGTGAGAGTGCTTTAAAGTGGTCAGGGTAGCTCAAAGTGGACACACCCTTGAGTATCTTAGTAAGGAAACGCTGTGGTCTGTTAAGCTTTATGTGAGTAAATAAGCACATACCAAAAGGGGCATTATATTCATTAATTGGCCTGATAGGGTAGGATGATGGCTTCCTTTGATCTGAAATACCTTGATGATTAGATTGAAAATATAAAGGATTTCCTAATAGTGGTAACGTCATAGTCAAATTGTCAATGAAAGTGCCCAAGTCCCTAATGTAAGAGTTGGACTTTAGTTGAGGGGTGATAGGGACATGGGTGCCTTGGTTTACCAAAGGATACAGTGCTATATTTCCTGGCATTTAGTTTAATACTGTGATCTAAGCACCTCTTGTTAGTGGGTGTTAAGACCTCCTGGAGAATCCAATGACAAGGTGGGGTGTTTAGGATAGCCTCCTGTTTGCAGCCATCAGTAGACTTTGCCAGGCACAGGTCCTTGGTTTTGGTTTTGGCCTTAACATAAGAGAAGCAGATACTTAAGAGAAATGGTCCCAGTATATATCCCAGTAGTACACCTCCAGTGACCGCTCTTTTGGTTGAGTGTGTGCCTCCAATACTAAAACTAGGTTCTGTTGGTGAGCCAGTTTGCTATTCAGTGTGAAACAGGGGTTTACAATTAGTTTGATTAGCTTATCAATGATGCCAGAATTTGTAAGGATATCAAAAGCTTTGGCCAAGTTGGAGGTTTAGGAGGCAGGAGATGCATTTAACAAACCCAAACTGGTTTAGATCCATTGTTTGAAAAGTGCCTATGTCTCTGTTAATTCCAGATGATCTCTCCATTGCCTTACAGAGAAGGGTAGTTAAGGTGTATGAGTTCATAGTTTCTGTGATCAGTAGTTGGTCCCTCATTGTGGAGTGAATGACTATAACCGTTCTCAGTACCTCTGGCATGAATCCAGTGGAGAGTCTGAAAAAGTAATGAATCAGCCAGACGGTGTTTGATGCTATCAAAATGACAGCCCTGGCACATTATCTAGGTGTCTGGAGCTAGTATTCACCTTGAAGAGAGCACTTAGGACATGCTTAGAAGTGATTGGGGGTGGCATAGGCATACTAATGTAGTGTGGATAATTGGGCAGAGATAGGAGAGTAAAGTTTGAACTGAATCTGTCTGCTAATATTTTGACTGTATCCTCAAGGGGATGAATATATGGTGTTATTTTACAGTAAATAGGCTCTGTAGTAAAGTAGTTAAGATGCTGGTTTTATAATCTAAAGTTTGAGTTCAAGCCTTGCTTTGGTAGGGCATCCCTTTGTAGTGTGACTTCTAGAATAGCATCGGGATCACTAGATCCAAGGATTTAAATTTTGCTTATGACATAAGTAGGACATGTTAGCAAGACAGATGTGTCTCAGAGAATCATTGTGCTCAGGGACAGGTTCCCTATCCATGTGAAGCAGAGTCCATCCCTAATCCTACTTAAGCGTAACCTTGACCAATGGATAGGAAATCGGAAATTCACTGGGGGTCTGGCCCCCCATATCTCTGATAGCCAGAGGCAGACAGTAACTATGCCCAAACTAACATACTTCTCCTGATGACCTTTATGAACTTCTAACACACACCCCTCCTAATAAATGTCTGTGATACACAGGGACGCAACTGGGTTGGTTTGCACAACTAGGCTTATGAAGGCCTTGGTGGTCTTTAGCATAATATATACTAGGCGTTGGTGGTTGTTAGCCTACCATATATATATATATATATATATATATATATATATATATATATATATATATACACCTATGACCATTTAGCTTGTATGCCATTATGTAAATTATTAATGTCGGACTGTATTTTAGTCATTTATGCTGCGACTGTGATATTCGTTGTATGTATGTGTGCTGGTTTCTTTGCTGTTTTAAGTGCTCTTCCTAAGGCAGCCTAAAATTAGTAAGGGAACCTGCATGCTTTCTCTATAAGCATGGTAATACATCTGTTTCACTATGCCATGAGTACCTTTTCTTTTTCAGGGAAGCACATAAACAGCTACATATACAGATATCATCTTAGAAATTAAAATCAACTGTTCAGACAGTGACTAGAACCCTATCGCAAGCATTTACCTTGCTTGTAACAAAACGTTTATAAAGACTAATTTATTAACAAACAAGTATAGTAAATATAGTATGCAGCACCTGTTAACAGACATCAGGAGCAAAATGAAAGCATTGGAGCCTGACAAGTACAGAAACCTGGCGAAGGGTTGATGCTAGTCAATTAGCAAGTTAAAGATACCACCACCTCCATCTCAGCACCACGTAAGGTAATGGTATTTATTAATAGACAGGTTGGAACATAAGTGGAAGTGTATCTGACCTATTAAAATATGTTGAAAATGATTTTAAGTTCAGATCACTTTGCCAAAACTGTGTGTTTTTCAGTCTGTATCCAAGCTAAAGGGGTGCCAGTAAGACTGTGATTTAGTAAATTTCCCAACAGGCATTGTAGAACAATTCAGCCCTCCTTTCCTAGAGCGGTATGTGAATTAAGGCACATTGAGTCAGGTGCAAATTAAACAGCATTTCATCTAAACCTAATGATGGTTATATCAAAAAATTAAATTCAAACAGTAATTTAATTCACAAATTTAAATTCAAAATAGTAAAGTTACAGCATAAAAACTAATGTGATCAGATGGTTGCAGAGTTAACAAAAAACTATAGCACTGTTTTAGAGGGAGTGAAAGTGCAGAAAAGTTCATCCAGGATCATAGACAATATGCTGAAGGTTAGGCCCACCCCATCGAAAGCAATGCCATTTATTCCTTCATTTAGGAATCTAGCAGCCCGAGATGGGCAACCATCTCAATTCAGGAAGAAGAATCAACAGATTTAAGAATAAACATCAGTCCTGCAGATATCTGTGTGAATAGTTAACCAGAATGGGCAGCATTTAGTGATGCCGGAGCAGCATTTGTGAATTCTGATTACCCATATCCTTCAGGCTGCATCTGGCAGATTACCAAATGGAATCATCACCAAGCCAAAGGATTTACACACCAAACTGGTTAGAAAGAGGAGGAAGATGGCCCCCAAAGCAACTCTGATAAAGTATGACATTTTCAAGTCTGATTAAGTTCTTCTGAATTAACTAACTTATAATTGCAAATCTTAAAGGAGAGAGACTCTTCTTTGTTCCCATTTAGTGAACAAAATTGCTGAAAACATTGACTGAATTAAAACTTCTTTCCTTGAGAGAGGTTACACACCTGTGGTTGTCAACACAGTCACAAGACCGGAGCAATTCACAGAAAAAGAAATCTGCCCCTAAACCCAGTGAAGACAGGGTAGTAACAGGAGTTAAAGTGATAACACAAGAAAGTAAAATAGTCAAGAAAAAATGCTACGTTAATAAAACATAATGTATATGAAGCAAGCATTAGGCAAATGATCAGAGTAAATTAAGCTAACTTGTATAAGATGGTGAGATACAACTTCACTTTTGTACAGAAAATGTTGCAAAACTTGAAAGCTTTTCTAGCAGAGGGATCACAAGTAAATGGACAAAGTTCTAATAGCAACAAGAAGGTAAGTGTAGTTTCTGTTTACTTTGTCAGTTTATAAATCGCTACTGATACATTTTTGTATATTTGGAAGTCAGCATAGGAGCAAAGACAAATTACACCTGTAATTCAAGTAAAAAAGTATACTTAACCTCCAACAATTGTGATTTGTTCAGTGTGGGTAGGACGAAACAGTGATTGACGCACAAGTTATGAGCATATATATGCCATTAATAAACTGATCAGATGACTATCACTTTATACAGGCATTGAAAGACTTGTTAAAACTTTAAGAAACTTTTTCTACACCAAGGAATATTGGGAGACCAATTAGCATTGGATGAAAGGAGAAGAGATTTTGAAAGTATCTTAGATTAAAAATATATAAATAAATAGAAAAGGAGTGGTAATTACATCTCACTGAAGGAGTACCGTTTTACATCAAGATTTTGGCAGACAGTACTGTCTGTACTCAGCAGAATACATTTTTTCTGACCATCTCAATGAAATGTTATGAATTATAGAGATAATGAAAAGTGTATCAAAGTCTAAAAGAATAACTGAGGCATGCATATAAATACAGCTTGCTTAGTAAATTGATTACTTACCTTGAAAACTTTTTTTTTCATAGTTCAGGATCAATATAAGAATCTGGTGCATACATTTCTTACCTCTATGGAGTAGAAGTTGAGTATAAAAAGGAAGTCTCTGTCTACACTCCTGGTTAAAATAACATGATTTAATGTTGTACCAGTTTTGTAATTAAGATCATTGGGCTAAGAAGGAGTTTTTAAATTGACAAATTGCTAATTGTAGATTAGGAATGGTGTAATTTATGTTAAAGCCTGGAAGATGTCACTTGATTGTATTAGTTGTGACAAATCATGTGCTTTGCATTAAATGTATACTTAAGGGAGTCAGTGACAGCTGCATTACACTTTCAGATAAAATCTCAATAAGTGGATAGAGACAGAAATGGTAAAAAAACAAAAGTTCATTGGATTTTTATCCACTAGCTGGATTGGTGTTTTTTGTTCTTTTTACAGGAAGACTTAAATGTGAAAAGACTGCATTGGATATTGAACTGCAAAAATGTAACAACAATGCACTCTGCTATAAGAAAGCTAATCAAGCATTTTTTGACCGTCTTTGATGTCAAAATTCAGAGCCGACATGTCTAGATGAAGGAATTGTTTTGAGGCCAGAGTTAATGGCTGGAATTTGCATGTATACTTTCTTTTATTGCTCTGGTTCCTGACCAGCTGCAAGGTCAAAGAGGCTGTTAACCTTTGAGAGTCTGTTAGCCTGGGAACCGGAAAGAAATTATGTCATTTGAAATGAATCAGTGGTACTGTGTTATCAATTTAAGGAGAGAATGAATGGAGAGTGTGGGAGCATTTGGCTTGAGAACATCCAACTCACCACTTTGCCTGTGTCTATATGCAAGTAGGATTTTAGAACTGTGTTTTGTCTTAGCTGTAGCTAGGAAATAGGAAGATTAGACTAGTTTGTTTTTCTGTGTTGATGTCAGAATTTTTCTACTGTATTATTTTAAGTATTTCTCTGTGATCTCTGAACTCTTGACTAGCACTGTATAGTAAGAAGTATTGTATTGTGTTTTTATTATTTATTAAATATTTTAAACTTTTCAACTGTGGCTGTTTTGTGTAGCGATAATTTAAGCTCTAAAAGTACATTGCATGTATATAGTGATACTGTTCCAAGTCACTCCAAATATGTTTTGACTGTTCAGTCGCACTTACCATTTGGATAATAACATTGCACAGTATAATTGGACACCCTTTCATAAGGGCCTTAGAATAGCTGATAAATATTAGCTGGGTGGTGGCAGTGATTTCTACCGTATAGTCTGGGTAAAAGGGGCACAGCTGGAGAACCTGTGCCAGCCCTCCCCAGGAGTGTCTGTTTGGTTGTATAAACTGTTATCTCAAGGTGTGTGTGTGTGTGTGTGTGTGTGTGTGTGTGTGTGTGTGTGTGTGTGTCAGCTACTTGGGCAGGGACACAAAGCACTGGTTGGACAGAGAGGGTCCTGGAGGTTTTAGCTTGGCCACTAGGCCTAGATATGGACCCTATAGTTGTACCAGTGGGTAGTCTTATCGGGGACCTGGAGAGAAAGGGAGAAACCAGCCCCAGGCTGACTGTGATCTCTGTGTGCTCTTAAGGGAAATTGTACTTTACTGTGTGTGTATTTATTATCCTTTCTCTTTATGGATGCCCCTCACTGGTGGTGAGGATTGAGGCTCCTTGATTGCTGGGCCAGTGCACGGACATCACATATTAATTGTTTGGCAGTGGCGGGATTTCCGTACCACATATTAATTGGTTGGCAAATACTAATTGGCTAGCAGTGGTGTGGGTAGAGTGAATTCCTGTAGCTTGTGTACAGTGATCACTGAAGGTGTTTTTGTTCTCTAAATCAGCCACGCAGTGAATACTCAGAGTTCAGATCACAATTGTTTTATTACTTTTGTTAGCATGTCAGCAGCGGAGTACTGAAAGCTGACAAGGAGCCAACTGGCTGAGATGTGTCAGGCTAGGGGACTGGTGCATGGTAACCTGACTAAGGTAGACGTGATTGCAGGTTTCGTCACAGCTGCATCAGAACAGAAACCAGGAGGACGATCAGACTGGCAGTGGAGATGAACCACACTCACAGAATGGACAGCTCAACCTTTCTACAGAGGACTTAAAAATACATCTGGAGCTAAAGAGACTTGAGTTAGAGGCCAGGTGTTTGGAAATAGAAGCAGCTATGAGACTGAGGCGTCTAGAGAGTGAGGACAATGAGAAACAGTGACTGTTGCAAGCTGAGGAAAATGAGAAACTGCTACGTCTGGAAGCTGAGGAAAAGGAGAGAGGCAGCATGTAAAGGAGATGCTGACTCTTTGCCAGAGTCATGGAGGTAATGGGAAAGGGAGTAACTGGACCAGAAGCACAAAAGGTCAGTAAATTTCTTCCTCAGTTTAAAGAGGGGGATAATTTTGATAGTTTCATTCATATGTTTGAGAGGGTATGTAAACAGTGTGATGTTGACCAAAAGCTCTGGGTACGGTTCCTGACCCCCTTACTCCATGGTACAGCTGCAACTGCGTTGTCTAAAATGTCTGACGTTGACTGTTTTAATTATACTACGGTTAAGAACTGTTTGTTAGAATTATTTAAGCTAACACCTAAATGTATAGGAAAATGTTTTGTGAGCATAGATGCAAGGCAGATGAAAGTGTGTGTGAATATGTTGCTGAACTAAGCACTTATGTTCAAAGGTGGATGTCAGGTCACCACTTTTGAAGGGCTGGCAGATCTTTTGGTGAGGGAATTAAGCCCTTAGCACTTTGCCTGAGGACATGAGGATCTGGTTAGCTGATAGACAATGTGCTACTTCAGATGAGTTGGGGAAGAAGGGAGACCTATACCTAGCTAGCAGGGCATCCCTGCACAGGAAAAGGGGCTCCCAGTACTGCTCATGGGTGTAAAGGAACCTATGGTGGGCAGCACAGACTGCCCCAACAGAATCTGCCAGTAGCAGGTGAAGCCACTAGTCCAGGTACACATCCAGTACCTAGGGTTAAATGTTTTGAATGCAACCAATGGGGCCATGCGGCATACAGATGTCCGCAGAGGCAAGGTGAAGGTGAGAGAGACAGTAAGTGGGAAATATAAAATGCCAATAGTAGGTTGTCTTGAGTCTACAAGGGTACCGAACTACCATCCTGCAGATGTCCTGATAGGGAAGGATTTGGATGAGGCAGTACCATGTACTTAAGCAGTTACATGCAGTCAGGCTAGAAGACAAGCATGTGGGTCTTGTAGCTTGGGGGAGACGCAGACAGACTGCATACTTGCAGCCAGGACTGGTGAGGTGGTTACGTCAGGAAGGGAGCTATTCTGTAGCGGTGAAACTGAAGGTGAGTCACAGCTGCTTGTGGGTACTGATGTTCCCTTGGACAGAGTGACTGCAAAGGTAGAGGTGAGTAGTAGTACCCAGGCTAACAGTGATTCACCACTGTCAGAGGATGCCAGTCTTCCTGTGGAAGGGGAGCTGGGAAGGATTACAAAGAGATAGTTGAGACAGGCTCAGATCTCGGACCCTACATTGCAAGGCCTGAGACAGGTAGCTAGTGAGGCACTTGATTCTCAAGGGGAAGGGGGAATCTATATACTGGGACAAATGTTTACTGTATAGAGAGTGGACCCCTGAGGGAGGGCTAGAAGGTGAGAGAATACAGCAGTTGGTAGTGCCTAGAGCCTACCGTCTGGCGCTTCTAGCCATAGCCCATGATAATTCCCTTTGCAGGTCATATGGGCATACAATGTACAAAGAGACGTGTTATGCAGAACTTCTATTGGCCTGGAATTTCCATAGATGTAACAGGGTACTGCAGGACCTGTGAGCAGTGCCAAAAGGTAGGCAAGGCAGGAGACAAGGTGAGAGCTCCTTTAATGCCTTTGCCTGTGATTGAGGAGCCATTTCAGAGGGTAGCTATGGATATTATGGGGCCTCTGAGTACCCCAAGTTCCACAGGGAAAAAGTATGTCCTAGTGGTAGTGGATTATGCTACACGATACCCTGAGGCAGTGGCTTTTTCCTCCATTGAGTCAGAGAAGGTGGCAAATGCTTTGTTAGAGATTTTCAGCAAGGTAGATTTCCCAAAAGAAATACTGGCTGACAGAGGTGCCAATTTCATTTCAGACCTGCTGGCATGTCTGTGGAAGTACTGTGGGGTGAAGCATCTGAAGACCACCCCCTACCATCCCCAGACTAATGGTCCTGTTGAGAGGTTAAACACTGCAATCAAGTCCATGCTACAGGCATTTGCAGACCAGTTTAAGAGGGAGTGGGACAACTATTTGCCCCATCGGTTTGCTTACAGAGAGGTTTCCCAGGAAGTCACAGGTTTTTCATCCTTTGAGTTGTTGTATGGGCATATGGTGAGGCGACCTCTAACTTTAATTTGAGATGAGTGGGAAGGTGACTGTCAACCTCACAAGAAGTCTGTTGTGGCGTATGTTCTTAACCTCAGGAAACTCAGGGAACTTCTGGGCTTGGCCCAGGAGAACTTGGGAGAAGCCCAACAACAGAAAAAGGTGTGGTATGACAGGAATGCTCGAGCTAGAGAAAATGCTGTGGGGTAGCAGGTAATGGTTCTCATTCATGTCAGACACAACAAGCTGCAAGCAGCTTGGGAGGGACCTTACAAGGTGGTAAGAAAGGTAGGTGATGTTAACTACATGGTGGAACTGTTAGGCAGGAGGCAGGGGCACAAATTGTACCATGTTAACATGATGAAACCTTACCATGATAGGGATGTCCTTGTGCTGAGCATTTGTAGTGGATTACAGGAGGAGTCTGAGGGAGATCTGGTGACTGATCTCCTCAATGAGGCTCAGACTGACACCTCAGTGGAAGGGGTAGCAATGTCCCAGCAGCTATTTCCTACCCAGGTTCGACAAATTCGAGCAATGTTACAGGAGTTTGGGGACATGTTCACTGGGAAACCAGGGTGCACCCACCTGGTGCAGCACCAAGTGGATACAGGACCCTAAAGGCCTATTAGGCAGCCCCTTTATAGAGTGCCTGAGGGAGGAGATACAGGAGATGTTGGAATTAGGGGTAATTCAAGAGTCCAGCAGTCCCTGAGCCTCCTCAGTGGTGCTGGTGCCAAAGAAGGATGGCAGCACCAGGTTCTGTATGGACTACAGGAAATTAAATAGTCGCACAGAGTCAGATGCTGTACCCCATGCCCAGGACAGATGAGGCCTTAGAGCAGTTGGGTGGGGCTAAGTATCTTACAATCATTGATCTTACCAAGGGTTACTGGCAGGTGCTCTTGACTCCCAGTGCTAGAGAGAAATCAGCCTTTGTGACTCCTTTTGGCTTGTATGAGTTTACAAAGATGCCATTTGTGATGAAAAATGCCCCAGCAACTTTCCAGAGGCTGGTAGATCATATCCTAGAAGGAGCAGAAGGATTTGCCCTTGCTTACCTAGATGATATTGCCATCTACAGCCATTCCTGGCAAGAGCACATTCAACATGTCAGGGAGGAGCTGGGCAGACTACAGAGGGCAGGGTTGACCATTAAGCCGAGCAAATGTCAGGTGGGTATGGCAGAGGTCTCATACCTGGGACATAGAGTAGGGAGTGGTAAGATCAGGCCAAAACCTGTCAAAGTAGAAGCCATTCAGGCATGGCTTGCACCTGTTATAAAAAGCAGGTGAGGACCTTTTTAGGGACAGCAGGGTACTACAAAAAGTTTGTCCTCAGTTATACCACCATAGCTGCTCCCCTCACAGACCTGACAAGGAAGAACAGGCCAGATAAGGTAGTGTGAACCCCAGCATGTGAGCAGGCATTCCAGGAGCTTAAGGAAGCTTTGGGAGGACCCCCTGTGTTAGCCAGTCCAGATTACAGCAAAGAAATTGTTGTGCAGGTGGATGCTTTGAACCATGGAGGGGGGTGGACTGTACTTAGCCAGATTTCTTCAGAGGGAGAAGAGCACCCAGTGGTTTATCTCAGTCATAGACTCCAACCCATTGAGGAATGCTATTTAGCTGTAG
Source organism: Protopterus annectens (assembly GCF_019279795.1). Taxonomy (NCBI): domain Eukaryota; kingdom Metazoa; phylum Chordata; order Ceratodontiformes; family Protopteridae; genus Protopterus; species Protopterus annectens. The sequence continues at coordinate 438,254,093 of NC_056748.1, forward strand.
AAAAGGAATGTCTAGCCATAGTGTGGGCACTGCAGAAACTTCAGCCTTATCTGTATGGAAGAACATTCACTGTAGTGACAGATCACAACCCCCTAACATGGTTAAACAGAGCCAGCCAGCAAAATGCCAAGTGGCTAAGATGGAGCCTAGAGTTGCAAGCATATATGTCAGTGCAGCATCCCAGTGGGATTAGCAATGCCAATGCAGATGGGCTCTCCAAGACAGGGAATGGGGTAAGATATACTCTGATGGACCTAACCCTAACCCTAACCCTCTCAACCAAAGTTTCTCAAGCGACACTTGAAAAAACTAGCTTAAGTTCTCCGGGGGGGTGAAGATAGGTGAAGGCTGCCAGCTTAGCCAGATAGAATTTTGTAGATAATTCTGTCATTTGTAAATATTAATGTAAACCACAGGCTTGTTCTCTTAAATATGAGAGACTGTATTGGATATTGAACTGCAAAAATGTAACAGTGCACTCTGCTATAATAAAGCTAAGTCAAGCATTTTATGACCATCTTTGATGTCAAAATTCGGAGGCAATATGTCTGGATGAAGGAATTCTGCCTATTGTTTGAGGCCAGAGTTAATGGCTAGAATTTGCATGTATAATTTCTTTTATTGCTCTGGTTCCTGCCCAGCTGCAAGATCAAAGGGGCTATTAACCTCTAAGAGTCTGTTAGCATGGGAACCAGAAAGAAATGATGTAATCTGAAATGAATCAGTGGTACTGGGTTATCAATTTAAGGACAGAAAGAATGAGAGCAAGAAAGCATTTGTCTTGAGAACATCCAACTCACCACTCTGCCTGTATCTAGTTGTAAGTAGGATTTTAGAACTGCGTTTTCTGTTAGGTATAGCTATAAAATAGGAAGATTAGACTAGTTTGTTTTTCTGTGTTGATGTCAGAACTTTTCTACTGTATTTTAAGTATTTCTCTGTGATCTCTGAACTCTTGACTAGCACTGTGTAGTAAGAAGTATTGTCTTGTGTTTTTATTATTTATTATTAAATAATTTTAAACTTTTCAACTGTGGCTGTTTTGTGTAGAGATAATTTAAGCTCTAAGAGTACATTGCATGTATATAATGATACTGTACAAAGTCACTCCAAATAAGTTTTGACTGTTCAGTCACACTTACCATTTGGATAATAATATTGCACAGTTTAATTGGACACCCTTTCATAAGGGCCTTTAAGTAGCTGATTGTGGCAAGCACTGTGGTGGCAGGACAGGTAGCTTTCATCCTTCTAAGTTGGGAACTGCTGATTGAGAGCCCAGTGTCCAAGTGTATTAGTTCTGGTTTAGGCACTTGGGCTTCAGGCCAGTTATTTTACATTAAGAAGGTTCGTGGACTGCACTCTTGTGGGAGAAGAGGCTGGACTCTGCCCTTCTGAGCTGGGAATTTTCTGGTTAAAGGTTTATAGTGCCTGAATATTTGAACTGTATCTTACTGAAATTGGTTCACCTTGTTTGCTCTAGCATAGACTAGATCCAGGCCTACTGAATCTAGCTTTGTTTATATACTTGTTGTTTGTTTGCTTGTTATTTCCCTGGAAGCTAATTCACCTAATACGCAACTTCTCAGCTTCTGTGGATCACTAGTGATATCTGCATTGCTTACTGTACTTATTTCCTTGTTTCACTTGAAAGAAAGTTACTGTTTGTCGTTTTGCATTTAGTTACTTGTATCACATTGCACTCAAGTTACCTGGCACTTGCTCACTAAAGCAATTATATAAGTCAGCACTAAAAATTAAAAGCACTACACCCTCACTCCCCACTGGCCCTTGTTTTCAATTAAGGATTTCCCAATATTATTCTAGCATGTCCAAAGGTCAGTTGTCAATCTCCTCTCCGGTCCAGCTGGTGAATCTGGGAATCTTGAGGCAATGTTATAACTGCCTCATGTACACAGACAACCCTCTCCTCCTCCCACATAACACAAATACTTGAGAGATGCAGCTATTTAGCCAAACTGGAGGCTGAGCTCTCTCAACTCAGGACTGGCAAGACCAGACAGGAGGAGAAGGCAACTACACACACCACAAAACCAGCCTGACATAATGCTACCACTCCACTGAATCAAACACATAAACACACAAAGACATACTCGGAGGCTCTGAGTAAAAATTTACCTAAACAGCAGAGGCCTCCAAAGCAGACACCCAAACAACTGCTACCTCAAGACACCCCACAAGCAACACATAAACCACAAAAGCAGTGTGCAAAGCAGTCACAGCCCTTAAGGCCAAATACAACACCAAACATACTTGTCATAGGTGACTCCATAGTCAGACACACTGACGTCCCACTCACCAGGCTGAACAAGGAGAGGGTCACAGTAAGCTGCCTATCGGGCTAGAATCCGCCACATAACACAAGCACTCGGGTCACTCCACAGCAAGTACAATTATGTCACAATCATTGTCCATGCTGGTGTGAGCGACCTGAGACGTACCTCCCTGGACTGCATGAAAAGAGACATAGAGGAGCTCTCTGATTATGTAGCCCAGGCAGGTATGACCCTAACCCTGAGCAGTATCCTTCCTTCACCAAGAATGATGCCACAATATAGAGACAAGATGATCAGCTTTAACAATTGGCTTAATGTCTGGTGTCATTCAAAGGGGATCCAGTGTCTGTCTGCCTGGGATGACATGCTTGACAAGCCACGCTGCCAAGGGACGGCTTGCACCTGTCACCCTGGGATTCGGATATTGGCTAAGGCTCTTGCCACCCCATAGTGCCTTTTTAGGCAAGGCTCAAATTCTAAACCTACCACCCTAGAAAACAAAAATGGGAAGAAATTGAGGGTAATGCTGCTCAATGCCAGAAGTCTAAATCTCAAAATGCACGTACTCGAGGCCCTTCTCAGTATGGAGAACATCGATGTCTGTGCTGTAACTGAAACCTGGTTCAAGGCTCCTGAGAGCACCCCGGCACTATTAGGTTTTACCTCATATCATGCGTTCCGGCCCCAAAACCCGGACCACTCCACAAAAGGAGGGGGTGTATCCATATTCATAAAGGATACTCACACCTCCAGGTTGGTGGCGACGCATGCAGCTTGGAAACCATCCAGGTGCAACTAACAATAGGCAAAACTGCTCTACAAATTGTAGCATGCTACAGGCCACCCTCTCAAACTCAGGAACCCCACACAGCCTTCCTGAAGACACTGGAGGGTATAAATGTATCTCCAAACACCATCATATTGGGTGACTTCAACTACCGAATATAGACTGGGAACATTACTCAAGCCCTAGCTTTCTAGCCCAACGGTTCCTGGAGTTCATAAATTCAAATGCCATGGAACAGCTAGTCACTGTTCCCACGAGAGGAGAAAATATACTAGATCTCATTGTCACAAACATGGGGACAAAATGCTCCACACCGAAGTATATCCCTCATTGGTGAGATCTGATCATAAACTAATCTCACTGGAAATCCACATCCCCCCACCCCAAACAAAAGACCATAGTGAAGAACTTCTCTAAAGCAAACTTCACACTACTCAAGACTGGTGTGGTATCCTTCAAGGCCCCTGAGTCAGAGGAAACCACAACCCAAGCTGCGGAAGCCCTTACAAATGCCTTCTATGAACACCTCCAGGACTACATGGATCAGGCAATCCCAAATAAAACCAAGACTCTTTCCACAAAGGGCAAACGTCCAGTCTGGTGGACCCCAGCCATTAACAAACTTTACAATAAGAGGAGAAAGCTATTACATGATAGAACAAAATCCATAAAAGGAAGTCACCCCTGATCATTATTAGTAAAAAATACGAGCACTCATAAAATCAACTAAGGCCAATTTTGAGAGAAAAATTGCCATGGATTCAAAGGACAATCATAAGGCCTTTTTCAGCTATGTTAGGAACCTGGGTGGAAACTCACAGATATGCTCAGAATTAGTCCAAAATGATACAAAAATCACTGAACCCACAGACATTGCCAACATACTGGCAGACAGGTTCAGTGCAAACTTCACCCCTCTCCCCTAAAGGAGAGATAACTATCCCAGCCGAGTGTAGCCTCCCGGACATCTCAAATGCGCAGGTGAAAGCTGCTCTCTCTAAAGCTAAAAACACAGCATCAATGGGACGGATGGTGTCCCCGGCTGTGTGCTACACGAGCTAAATGAGGAATTAAACCCGCACATAAGGCAGCTGTTTAATCTCAGCCTTACCACAGGATACGTGCCCAAGGAGTGGCGTGACGGCAACTGTGGTCCCACTCCACAAAGGTGGCCTCTACGGACCCTGGTAATTACCGCCCCATAAGCTTAACAAGTCTAGTCTGCAAAGCTATGGAGAGGATCATAATGGAGCTCATAAACAAAGATATAGGGGACTTGCAGACATTGGACCCGACCCAGTTTGGCTTTGTCAAGGGAAGATCATGCCTTTTGAACTTGGTCGACTTCTTGAAATAGTCACCAAGGCCATTGATGAGGAAAGGCAGTCCATACAGCCTACCTTGACCTTGCAAAGGCTTTCGACACAATACCCCACTCGGGTATTGTAGAAAAACTTACCAGCTTAAATGTAAACCCATATGTCACAAGATGGGTTGCAAACTGGCTTAAGGACAGAACCCACAGGGTTAGAGTTGCTGGCGCTGTGTCAGACTCCAAGCCGGTCACAAGTGGTGTCCCACAGGGCTCGGTCCTTGGCCCCCTATTGTTTGGCATCTACTTCTCAGAAGTACAGGCCAATATGGGAGGACTTTGGCTGACAAAGTTTGCAGATGACTGCAAACTGGGCCATAGTGGAAAGTGCATCGGACACTGATATCCTTCAGAAGGGACTCACGGAAACAGATAGCTGGTGCCAGAGCCATGGCCTGAAGTTAAATGCCAAAAATGTATAGTCATACCCTTGGGAAAAACAAGGTAACCCCAAGCTACCATATAGGTGGCAATCCACTAAGCACAGAAGAGGTTATCAGGGACCTGGGGACCCAGGTTGACAGTGGCCTTTCTTTTGACACTCACATTGCTAAAGTGGTTAGAAAGACCTTCTACATTGCCCACCTGATCATGAAGGGATTCACATCCAGATCTAGTGAGGTCATTGTTCCCCTGTACTCTTCACTTATCAGACCAATGATCGAGTACAATGCCCCATTCGGCATGTATCTCACCCGACATCTGCAGCAATTGGAGAGACCCCAAAAGTTCCTCACCAAAAGGATAAAGGGACTCCAAAATCTGTCATATGCTGCCAGATTGAAGAAACTCCAGCTCTATTCAGTCGCATACCGTCTGCTCAGAGGTGACATGTGCCTGACATACAAGGCCATGTCCAACCCGAATTAATGGACATGCTCCACCTCAAAAAATCCAAATCCACCAAAACCACTAGAGCAAGCGACTTAAACCTTAGCACGGATATAAATAGGACGTGCTGGAGGGATAGATTTATCACTCAGAGACTCCCTATGCTGTGGAATAAAATCCCGGTCCATGTGAGGCAGAGCACCTCGCTGACTCTGTTCAAGAGAAATCTAGACCTGTGGATGGGAGATCGTAGGTTTACCCCGGGAATCATCTCTGGGTCACTGCTGGACAGAGGCACAACAAACTAATGGGCACAGTATTTTTTCACATAAGGGGTGGCGTAAGCCACAATAATTTGGGCTAGGCTTATAAATGCCTTAGGGCAGATAGCCTAGTATAAACCTATGAACCTATGAACCTATGATAAATATTAGCTGGGTGGTTGCAGTGATTTCTACTGTATAGTCTGGGTAAAAGGAGCACAGCTGGAGAACCTGTGCCAGCCTTCCCCAGGAGTGTCTGTGTGTTTGTATAAACTGTTATCTGAAAGTGTGTGCGTGTGTCAGCTACTTGGGCAGGGACACGAAGCACTGGTTGGACAGAGAGGGTGCTGGAGATTTTAGCTTGCCCCCTAGGCTGAGATTTGTACACTGTAGCTGTGCCAGTGGGGAGTCTTATTGGGGACCTGTTGAGAAACGGAGAAACCAGCCCTAGACTGACTGTGATTTTTGTGTGCTCTTAAGGGAAATTGTACTTTACTGTGTGTATTTATTATCCTTTTCCTATATGGATGCCCCTTACTGGTGTTAGTGGGGAGGATTGAGGCTCCTTTATTGCTGGGTCAGTGCACGGGCGTCACGCATGTCACTTCCTGGCTTTTTAACAACAGTCCAAATGTAAACTTTACCAAAACTACAGGTGTTCTAGGGTCTCCTCAAAGACTGAATTGTATTTTAGACTTTCAGCATCAGACTCTTCTGGTAAATGAGTTGGCAGGCTTTAAATGTACTTTGCAGACTACTCTGTCAGCAGTACTGTGTGAGCAAATTGGTGTAATTAAGGAAATAATTTTTTTGAGCTGCGATACAGAATCGGAATTGCCCAGCCATAGTAAGGCCCTGCTATGTTTAATTCTTATGGCTGCCAAAAAAGCCGTTACTAGCAAATGGAAATGAAAGTCTAAACCAACTGTATTAGAAGTAGTGAATGTAGTAACAGAGATAAAACAACTGGAAGTGGGGTCTTGTGGAAAGGGTAAGAGCAAATTACATAGAAAAATGGGAATTGTGGGAACAGTATAAAATAATATTTTGGAGGAGGAATGAAGTTTAAGGGAAGAAATGAATTGAATAAGTTTTGTAATATTCGATTGACAATGACTGCATAGAAGAGTGTGTGTGGTGTATAATGTTTGCAAAGGAAACGGTCAGTATGGTTTGCTTTCATTTATATAAATGTATGATTGCCAGTGTCATAATTGATAACTCAATAAAGATGTTTCATGCTTAAATAGTCCCTTCTAGTGACTTCTTTTCTAGTAAAAAAAAAAAAAAAAAAAAAAAAAAAAAAAAAAAACTGAGCGTGTGGATAGATCAGTCTTTCGAATTCATGTACCATACTCGGACACTATCTGATGAGACAGCTAAAAGTATCATATAACATTTCTCATTTGTTAACTTCTGATGTTAGAAAAGCTTTTACCTCTATACACTACAGTTATTCTGCACAAAATACTTCACTAATTAAGGCTGCTGTCAACAAAAGTTTGATTTATTTAAGGGTCACTGCAACTCTGCTAATAAAGCAGTTTGGCTCTGTGTAGTATGTAAAGACTTGATGTTCATCGTGTTTCACTGTTGCAGTCATGACTGTAGGGTTCTCCCCTGCCGGCAGGCAGTCCTTGGTCGGCCAGAATCCCAAAGTCTGGGTCCAGCGTCGGCTGCTCAGCCATGCTTCCTGACGTCAGAGCACCAGGAGTACAAAGCTGACAGCCGACGCCATGTTCTCCAGTCTTTCTTGCCGTGCGGTGATAGCAGTTCGCAAGTGGCAGTCGGCTGACTCCTGACAATTTTTTCTAAACGTACTTCAGTCTGAAGATTTTCTTCTCCTACTCAAAGCTAAGTACCCCGTTGGGGAAACTTTTTTCTTGCTCCAGTCCGATGTCAGAAAAAGTTAGTTGTATTTCATGTGGGAAGCAAATACGTCATAAGAACTTTCATTCTTACTGTATTCCTTGCTTAGGCCCTGACCACGATGTAGGTAGTTGTCGGTTTTGTGCTAGATTCAATCAACTTACAATTAAACGAAGGTACGATTTTGCATTTCATTACTTCGGTAGACGTTTTAATTACAAAATGTCGTCAGATACGGTTCCGGCTACCGGAGTTCACAAACGACGCAAGGATAAAGACAGGCCTCCGAGGTCCAAATCAGATGATATTGTACAAGCAGAGCCAGCATCAGGTTCGGCCGTCATCAGTGAGGCGCTTTTGCAGCCCCTGTCTTCGGCCATTTTGGAACCGATGGCCGAAACGGACTCCCACGAGGAGCCAACTAGGCCTTTGAATATTTCTGTTGCAGGACCTTCGGACAATGCTCCTTCGGATGGGTCCGGAGCCGCTGGGCAGGTACCGGCTTCCGAAGGGGTTTTCAGGCCTACTCAGATTCTAATAAAGGCAAAGCCAAAGGCAAAGACTCCTTCCAAATCAAAGACTGCAGCCCATGCCTCTTCTGATCCGGCACCCAAGTCTCAGAAACAGTTACTCAAGATGGCTGAAGACTTACTTAGTATGATTAGAGGTTCACATCCCCCTCCAGATAAAAGGCCAAGGCAGGAAGTGTATTATGACTCCTCTGATCAGGCTTCTGTTTCTTCAGTTTCTTCTTCTGACCAGGAATATTCTTTCCCTCCTTATGAGGATTCTGATGCTGAGGAATCCATTCCTTTAGCTTCTCCCCCTGAGGATTTCTCTTTTGGGGAAACTTTGCATGAAATGAGGGAACATTTTCACTGGGAAGGACAGGAGTACTCGGAATCTAAGAAAATACTTAGGGATTTTCTTCTTCTTCCCCAAAATAGACCCCTGGCTATTCCTCCTATTTTGGATATTGTGGATGATGCTTTTTCAGAGGCTAACATAACTCCTGACTCTTTTCCTCCAGCTCCAGTTAAGCCAGATGGATATTATAGGGTTCCTGATTCCCACCAGTTTTTATACAAGAATCCTACTGCTGACCCTGAAACCATTTCTCAGGGTCCTAAGGGGGTTAAGGCCGCTTCTTCTAAAAACCCCATTCCCACTGAGAAGGATTCCAGATCTTTAGAAAGATGGGGCAAAAAAGTGTACACTCCTGCTACTTTATCTATTAGGGCTTTAAACTGTCAGTTTCATATGCTGAAATACCAGCAATTTCTTCTGTCTGTTTTAAAACAAAAGTTATCTTCCATTTCCACCTGTGCAGATGATAAGGAATTACATGACTTAATGCATGCCACTGAACAAGTTGGGAAGCATGGTTTACACTGTGGATTTGATGCCTTGGAGGCTTCTTGTAGGGCTGCTGCTTAGAAGGCATGTATGGTTAAAAGAACTGGTTCCTCTTTCAGAGATGGGACAAGGTTTTTACTCAAGGCTCTTTCTAGTCCCCAGAAAGCAAAATTCATGGAGACCCATTCTGGATCTGTCAGTCTTGAACACTTTTCTCGAGATACCAAAATTCAAGATGCTTACTCTACAGCAGCTACTTCCAATGCTGACCAAAAATGCATGGATGGTAACTTTGGATTTAAAGGAGGCATATTTACACATTCCCATCAGGCAGGAATGCAGAAAATACCTCAGGTTCAAGGCCGGATCGAGGCACTATCAATTCTCTGCGCTGCCCTTTGGATTGTCTACTGCGCCCAGGGTCTTCACCAAATGCTTGGCTCCAGTAGTAGCTTATTGCAGACTCAAGGGAATTCAAATTTACCCTTATCTGGACGATTGTCTTATTCAGGCAGACAGCAAGGATGTCTTACTCCAGCATCTAGAATTTGTTCAGAATCTTCCCAAGTTCTTGGGATTCACTGTAAACATAAAAAAGTCAAATTTGACACCCTCACAACAGATAACTTTTCTGGGTGCTCTTCTCAACACAACAACCCAGATGGCATTTCTGACATACGAAAAACAATTACAGCTGGCTTCAACTTTCAAAACCTTGGCAACATTAACTCGGCTATCTGCAAGGAAATTCCTGCAGGCTTTGGGTTACATGGCCTCCTGCATCCTTCTCGTACCATATGCAAGACTACATATGAGGAAAATACAGAGGTACCTAAAAAGTGTATGGTCTCAGCATTGCCACAGTTTAGACATACAGATTACCGTCCTGCCTTGTCTTCAAAAGGAATTCCTTTGGTGGTCCAAGGCATGTACTCTAAACAAAGGAATACCCTTCAGTCTGCCTCCAGCCAATCGGATACTAACCACGGACGCCTCAGATTATGCATGGGGAGCCCATTTTCAGGGCAACTGTCTGCAGGGCCTTTGGACAAAGGATCAGAAGCTCCTGCATATCAATTTAAAGGAAATGTTAGCCGTTCAGAAGGCTCTGTTGGCCTTCAGGAATCTTCTACATCCAGGACAACTACTGATACGGACAGACACCACCACAGTTATGTGGTACATAAACAAGCAAGGGGGATCTCATTCCTATCCCCTTTGCAGACTAGCCATGACTCTATGGAACACAGCTCTAGCTTGCAAACTGGACCTTCAAACTCAGTTTCTACCAGGGAAGCAAAACTTCCTGGCAGACAGTCTGAGCAGAAACCTGTCGGACCCACACGAATGGATGCTGGACACCGAAATATTCAAGATGATTACAGCAGTCTGGGGATGTCCTCACATAGACCTCTTTGCATCCCACCTCAATCAACTTACAGATTTTTTGCACCAGGACATTCCACAAACTAGCTTGGAAAGTGGATGCACTATCATTCAGTTGGAGAAACCTCTCTGGGTATGCCTTCCCGCCTCTACCTCTTCTTCCATGGGTGTTGGATCAAACAGGACAAGCCCAAGATGATAATCTTGCTGGCCCCAAATTGGCCTCGACAGTTTTGGTATCCAACACTGAAAAACCTTTGTCTGGAGCCCCCTTGGGTTTTACCATGAACCTTCTGTCCCGACACCAGGGTCAGGTTCTGCACTCCCATCTCAAAACTCTCAGCCTGGCGGCATGGTTAATCCAGAGTCTGATTCATTCTCTCCTACCCAAGCAGGTTATGGATGTCATTTTAGAAGCCAGACGTCCTAGCACTAGAAAATCTTATGCAGGAAAATGGAAAAGATTTTGCTCCTGGATGCAGGCTCGGGATTCAGATCCTCTTATTCCTAACATTCCTCTGATTTTACTTTACCTGACAGACCTCTTACATAAAGGTCTCTCTTTCTCTTCCATAAAAATACATGCTTCTGCTATTTCTGCTCATTATAATACAGACCCTCCAACCTTTTCCCACCAGCTCATGAGACAGTTTCTCAGAGGAGCTAAGAACTTAAGGCCCCCTAGATCTCCACCCATTCCTTCTTGGGATCTCAACTATGTTTTGGAAAAGCTCACCTTACCTCCTTTTGAGCCTGCTGCCACATCTGACATCAAGTTTTTATCTTGGAAGACAGCCATCCTGTTAGCTCTGACCTCTGCCAGGAGAGTTTCGGAGTTGCAAGCTCTCATGGCTGTGGAACCTTATATTATTTTTCATCAAGACAGGGTGTCTTTAAGGACTAATCCTACTTTCATGCCTAAGGTGCTTTCCAAAGTGGCTTTAAATCAAAACTATTCACTTGCCAACCTTTTTCCCCACTCCTCAAAATAAGGGGGAAAGGATCTTGCATTCTTTGGATGTACACAGACAACTACGTTTTTACCTGGACAGAACCAAGGACATCAGGAAATCAGAGCAATTGTTTGTTTCTTATGCTTCAAGTTCCCAAGGTAAAGCCATTTCAAAACAGACCATTTCTAAATGGATTGCTCATGGAATCAGATTTTGCTATTCTCACCATGGAAAGCAAATCCCAGGGAGTATAAGGACTCACTCTACCAGAGCTGCTGCCACTTCAGCTGCCTTCCTCAGGGGAGTTCCTACCAAAGACATTTTGGAAGCTGCAACTTGGAGTTCAGTGCATACTTTTTCCAAGCACTACAATCTACCTCTCTACTCTAAGTCTAGGGCAGGCTTTGCTTCTGCAGTCTTGCAGGGCCTTTTAGCCGCCCCCTCTACTTTATGACCACCTCCCTTTTATTCTGCTTTGGGATTCAACCCTACAGTCATGACTGCAACAGTGAAACACGATGAATATAGTACAGTTGTGTACACTTACCATAAATGTAGATGTTCAAGTGTCTTCACTGTTGCAGTCTGGGTTACCCTCCCTCCTGTCCCCTCTTATTTTTTCCTTTGTGTGGTTCCCTTCTTCACCCTTCTTCTGAGGTGTATTTGCAAAGGGTATGGGATCTTACTCATTTTGGAACATCTGATATCTGGGGAAAGAAAAACTGGAGAACATGGCGTCGGCTGTCAGCTTTGTACTCCTGGCGCTCTGACGTCAGGGTGGCTGAGCAGCCGACGCCAGACCCAGACTTTGGGATTCTGGCCAACCGAGGACTGCCTGCCAGCAGGGGAGAACCCTACAGTCATGACTGCAACAGAGAAGACACTCGAACATCTACATTTATGTTAAGTGTACACAACTGTACTTTTTTACAGAATTTTCTAACCTTCAGGCTTTAATGTAATAGTTGCTGTTCCTCCAGCAAATAAATTACATTGCAAACAAACGTCATGCTTTCTACTTATTGAAGAAAGCATACTTCTAGGGCTACCACCTTTTGTGATGTCTTGAGTGGAGCATTTTATACGGAAACATGAGATTTTACAGGATAAACTATACCCAGAATCAAGTGCAAAGGTCTGGAATTTGTATTTTCTCCTAAATAAAAGTTCATACTTGTAGAGATTTAATTGTTTATGCTGTCGCATATATATAGCTCTAAATAAACCTATGGTAGACTTTGAATGTGTCCACATATAAATGAGCAACAGTCATTTGAAGCTCAGTACTAACAAGACGATAGCTATGACAATTTTAATGATGTTTTTTTTTTTCCACACCACCATCCATTGGCTGACATGTCTTCACATTCATTGGGTCTACTTGGACCCTCCTTATCTTTCCCCAGGCTCAACCAGGCAATGAGGAGACTGAGGACATTTTTGCAGTGTCCCTTCATGCCACAGCACTCTTGCAGGCTCCACAGTCATTGCATTTGGGAAGTGTATGAACAACCTGTTGACTAAAAGCCACACCAGCATGCAGGTTGCCAGGCTCATAATGCTGCTTTATATCAGTTAACTTAGACTGCTTCCCTCCTTCCAGGATGGGCAAGCTGCCATCAGCCACTCTCCCATCCTCCCCTTATGGCCTCTCCATTGCGTATCCTGTAATTAAATGCAGGTTGTCTAGGAAGTAGTAAGGATTTATCTCTTTGCACCATGTGGCCACTATCTCTCCTGCTTCACTTTTGGTGCCTAATGTTAATTTATAGTGGTGTCAGGCTGGATTTTGTGTCTAAGGAGCATAATCTTGGTGTGATTTTGTAATGAATGACTTACCCTTAAGGATCAGGTTTCAGCCTTTGTCGCATCCTCCTGATACCACCTGAGGAACATCTCACCAATTAAGCATCTTACTCTTTCTGGGGATTTGCCCATTGTTCATGCGTTGGTCTCTTCAAGTATCTGCTTTTGCAGTGCGCTATATTTGGGGTTCTGAATGTTGAGCTTGACCGACTTCATCTTCTGCGGAACTTTGTCACTCAGCTTCTTACTGGGGTATCTAGATACCAGCATATATCTCATCAGTGCTACAGAGACTGGTCACCTATTAGGTCTCATATCGCTTATAAAATTCTTGCTGTAGTGTATTTATCCGTACACAGCTTGTTTGTCCCTTTTATGTTTGGATCCTCTGAGCTGGTACTGGCCTACTTGCACACTTCATCTATCTGACCTTGAATTGCTGGAGGTTCTTGGGCAATAGTTTGATACATTGGAGGCACATTCCGTTGCGTATCAGGTGTCATGTTTCTAAAATATCCTACCTGACCAGCTAAGGGTGATCCTAATGCTTAATTGTTTCAAATATTTGCTGAAAACATATGTCTTTCATCTGTCATATGAGGGTTAGCCTTATTTGTATTTTTGCATTATTTGCTTATTTTAAAAAAGAAAAAAATACAAATTCTGTAAAATAGCAAAAATGGCAAGGCTACACAAACATTTACTGAACCCAAGCTATTGTATTAGAATACACGTTCGTGTAGCCTTGCTGTTTTTGTTATTTTATAGAGTTTATTTTATTTGCTTATTTGTTTTGTAACAATACTTATGTTTGAGCACTTGAACTTGTTTTGGATGCAAACTGTTTTATGCAACTGTTAAAGGAATATTGGGATTTATTTATCATAAGCTCTCAGAATATTTGCTATTTTTCTTGTTTTTCATAGGGCACACCTGTCCACAGGGACTGTCATTTATAAAGAGGGGATAGGTGGCAACTTTACATACTTCTGAATAGGCCCCATTTTAGTCTAGCAAAAGAGAAAAAGGCTTTCGCTGAAGTAATTTCTGCTAGCTAGAGCATCTTACCTAAAGAGATGAGATAAAAAAATATACTGACCTAAAAAAAAAATTAAAAAGCGTCCTCAAAGACAGCTGCAACTATTTTTATTTTATTTTATTTATTTTATTTTTGTCAACTGGAATGGTACGACTGGACACGGGTCCATTTTGAGGGGAGGCCCAAGGAGAAAAGCTCCACAGTAAGTAAAAATTTACACAGTATGTTAAAATACAGTATACACAGAATTTTTAAACAGTATGTTGAAATATAGTATACAGCAGAAGACATAAGACCTATATATACAGGAAAAAAGTTACACATGGTTAATAATTCTATCAGCATTAGGAGAAGACCTAGACTGTAATATATATTACAGTAGGTATATTAGGAAGTGAGGAATATAAGTGGAATAATTTGAGGACTTATGTAATACATGGGCATGGCCACTTATTCTTTACGTGTGTTATAAGTGAGTTTTTAAAGTGAGAAGAGGTGGGGGGCAGAAATCAGATTTTTCCAGGTTCTAACTATGGAGTGTGACAACAGTGCTCTTCCTGCAGTATTGTTAGCCCTAGAGATACAGAGGAGGGGTTTGTCGGACGATTGGAGAGGACGATTTGTATTATAGTGGGTGAGAAGTTGGCCTGGTGCAGGGTTTTTTTCTGGATGTGTTACCACATTGTAGGCAATGACTAATTTGTGATAGGTTAGTAGCTGGGGAAGTTCCAGCCATTGCAGTTCCCTTAGAGCCCGGCAATGGTGGGTTCTAAAGGTGGAGTTGTTTGCAAACTTGGCGATTTTATTATAACATGATTCGAGTCTGGCAAGGTCAAGTTTTTTAAGATGGGTAAGAATTGGAGCAGCATACATTAGGGTAGACAAGAGGTGAGTTTGGACTAGGGTAATCTTGCTTGTTTCAAGAGGGATTTCCTGTGCCTATATAGTGTTCCCATTTTTTATGGACTTTTTTGATAGTTTGTGAAATGTGGATGTCAACGTGTAGATTTTTGTCAATTTCAATGCCTAGGAGTTTGGTATGGTCAGAGGGAGAGATAATAGTGCCATTTTTGGAGGAGAGAGGGAGAGATAATAGTGCCATTTTTGGAGGAGAGAGCGAAGGATAGAGGGGTCGAAATGGTTTTGTTGGGGGTGAAAAGTAGTAAATTGGTTTTATTAGGGTTTAGGATAAGTTGGATCTGAGTGATCCAACTTTCCACAGAGCTAAAGGATTCCTGGGTGAGTTGTTGTAGGGTGAGAAGTGATGGAGCTGAACAGAAGAGTTGAATCGTCAGCGTATTGTATAAGTGAAGCATGCTGTGTAGTGGTATGGAAATTATTGATAAATATGGAGAAAAGAAGTGGGCCTAATATGGAGCCTTGTGGTATACCTATGGTAGTTGGGAGTAAGGGGGGGATAGTACTCTTTGCCATTGGACAGATTGTTGCCTATTTGACAGATAGCTTTTAAACCAGGCTATAGCGGAAGGGGCTAAGGCTAGGAATGTCAGGGTGTCTAGTAGTAAGGAATGTGAAACCATGTCAGATGCTTTGGAGAGGTCTAGAAATATTGCAGATACAAAGTTGTTATTAGTTCTGTGTTGGTTGATCAGATTGGTGAAAGAGAGCAGAGCGATGGTTGTGCTATGGTGTTGACGGAAGCCATACTGTGTGGGGAGAGCAGATGGTGTGAGTTTAGTAATTGTGTTACCTGCGAATGTATGCATTTCTCCAGTATTTTAGATAAGAGGGATAGAATGACAATGGGGCAATAATTTGAGTATTCTGAAGAGTTTCCGCCTTTATGTAGTGGAATAATGTACGATACCTTCTATAGCTGTGGGACATATGCTTCTTGTATGGAGCAATTGATAAGAATAGAAATAGGGTAGGAGAAGGATTCAGCAGCTATTTTAGGAAGTTGACTGGTAGATTGTCAGTAGCAAGGGTGTAAGATTTCAGTTTTAGGAGGTGTTTTTTAATTGTTGAGGTGGGAACGGGTGAGAGCATAAAGGATGGGATGTTGTCAGGGCATTTGGTTGGGTTACATGTAGGGCTGTTTTTCGATAGTTGGGAGGATAGTGTTAAGATGGATTCTGTGAAGTGGTGATTGAATTGGGAAGCAGTGTCCTTGTTGTCTTTCATGAAGTTAGGAGTGGGAGTGGTAGTTTTGCCGGGTTTTAGGACAGAGTTAATGGCATGCCAAGACTTTTGGGGATCTTTTGAGTGTTTGTTTTGGATATTGAGGAAGTAATTTTGTCTATTGAGTTTAGTTTGTCTGCTGGCCAGATTTCTAAGTTGTAGGTAACTTTGGCTAGGCTAGTATTGTATTTCTTCTAAAATTTTCCAAGCCTTATCTCTTGATTTTAGAAGGGCTCCAGTTTCCCTAGTTAGCTGTGGTGCATAGTTTGCCTTGGCTCTTATTTTCCTAATTGGTGCGAGTCTATCAAGGATACTGATGAAAATATTGCTGAAGTAGTCAATGGCTTGGTCTAGATTTAGGGTTTGTAGTGGTTTCCGGTTAATATGTTTTGGAGTCCTGTTTATTTCTTGTATATTTATTTTACGATCGTCTCTGACTTGTCTAAAATCAATGGGTTTTGCAACTGCAGATAACAGGTAATGCTTATCATACACATTTTTATTTTTCCTTTTCCATGCTGAGGCATTCCACATGCTTCTTGTATGTTGATGCATAGTGAATTTTTGAGTTTTCCTTGTTTTATAAACACATCGCTTTGTTATAAAACATTTTAACTATTGTATTGTTTCATTAATTTTGTTCCTAACATTTAACTGTTTGTTGTTTGTCTTTACCTTCGGCTTGCTACTATGTAATATTGCTGTGTTTTATATTTCTGTGATATCTCCATGTCTGCATTTAGCCTGTGGCATGACTGAAAAAGATCACCCAGTTAACAAATGGAAAATAGAATAAAAGTCAAAATTTAGCTTTTATTCATTAATATTTATCAAAATAGCAGTCCATTATCCACTATGTATCATAATAAACTGCAAGGAACATATCCAGTTGTGCATTATTCCATTATGTGCTCAAACCCATTTACATTGCATCAAAAACTGGAAGATCATGATGTCAATGTAGAAGTAACAGATCTCAGGTTAACAGTTTTCCCAGCCATAAACCTGCTTCTCCATCTGGAACTCTGCTTTAATTTCCACCATCTGCACTGGTATAGACAGCCCTAACTACACTACATCCCAGATGACCTGAGTTCATGAAATGGCTCGGGTAATATAGGAGCTGGCCAGGGAGGAAAGAGGCATGATGTTATGGAGCCATCAGGTAGGAGACATATTTCCAGGTGAAAATTTTGGGTAGAACCTCTTTGGAGACAGGAAATCACCAGAGGTGCTTTACCTTTGTGGTGCAGGTCCACTGAGAAGACATCTGGCAAGAAAGTGGGAGACATGCAATGCACTCATGGTCATAGCATGTTGTACATATTAAGAAAGGGCAGAAAAACCCTTGAATTCCCTGAGGTGTGTGACAGCCCACTCTCATTGCTCAACCTTCATGCAGTTGAGAAATGAGTAAGCTGTATGGCTGTCACCTTCTGGAAACAAACAGGCCAGTTGAGTGAGTGGGAGGAAGGTGTGATGTCTAACCAGGGGAATGGGAGAAAAAGAAGAAAAAGTTGAAGTTCTGGGAACTTGCCTCAGTGAAGCACACCACCACTGGATTTTAGGGTGAGAAGCAATACAGTGAATATCAGCAGCAATATTCTAACTGGATATAGAACAAAAGAAAGTACAGTTGTGTAAGTTGAGCTTACCATAACAGTAGATGTTCAGCTGATCATGCTGCAGTAGCTTTAGCAGTATGGGTTATACTCTGCCCAGGATATAACAGTGGGCCAGCTTCCAAATCTTCAGGACACCTTCCAAGCACCTAAACTGTCAAACAACTCAAGCTACGCTGACTAAAAGACAAGTTCCAGCACAAAGGCCTTCAGAGCTTTCCTCCCAGCAGAGAAAGGGAGGCTGATCCCCGAAAGGACAAGGCTAGAAATAATAAAAAAACACACCAGTAAAAAGAAGGATAGAGATAGGAAGTGGCTACTGTAGCAGTGATCATTCAAACATCTACTGTTATGGTAAGTTCAGCTTACACAACTGTACCATGTTTATCATTACTGCATTAGCCTTAGCTGTTTGGATAGATTACCACAGCTAACTGTATTTGAAAGGTGGAAGAGAAGGGTCCAATAGCCCTTTAAGAATGGTCTTAGCAAAGCATGATCTAGACCTAGCGAAGGAATCCAGCTTACAGTGCTTTGTAAATGTAGGTACAGAGGACCAAGCAGCAACTTCTAGAATACTTACAGAATCTGTCCCTTTCCAGAAAGTCATAGAAGAACCCAAGGCCTTGTAGAGTGGGCTTTGACACTGCCTGGAGTAGATTTGTCATGTTGAGTGTAATAAAAGGTAATAACATTAGACAACCATTTGGAAATAATCTGCTTTGACAAAGGTTGTACCTTCACAGGAAATGAACAATTGATCTGATGATCTGAAAGATTTAGTTCTGTAATGGCAGTACCTGAGTTGTCTGTGGACATCCAAGGTATGGCATATCCTTTCTCCTCAATTTTTATGTTTAGGAAAGAAAACAGGGAAATGGATAGTTTGACTTAAAGTAAACTCTGATACCACTTTAGGCATAAAAGAATGATTAGTTCTCAAAGAAACCCTGTCCTTGTGGAAAGTTTGGTAGGGTTGACTCACCATAAGAGCTTGCAACTATGATGCCCTTCTTGCAGAGGTCAGAGAAATCAGTAAAACTGTTTTCCATCTTAACCTCAAGTCAGGCAGATTAGCTGGTTTAAATGGAGCGAGTGTTAGCTTCTCTAATGCAAAATTAAGATCTCAAGGAAGGGACACCAGTTTACTTGGAGGCCTCTTATGCAAAACCCCTTTCAACAACACTTTGACATGCGACTGCCTTGAAAGAGGAGAATCCATGGGCAGATATGCTGAAATGGATGATAAATTAATCGTGACAGAGGAAAAAGGCCATAGAATAGTAACTCATACAAATATTGTAAAACCAGAGAACAACTACCCCTGAATGTGTGCTGGTTATGTTGTTGGAACCATCTAGAAAACATTTTCCATTTACTAATATATGATTTGCTAGTAATATATGATTTTCTAGTAGCAGGCTTTCTTGTGTCCATCAGTACCTCTTGGGCATCCTCAGAAAACAGGTGCCTAATAGGAATTAAGACCATATCATCCAGGTAGTCAGTTGATGTTTGATGTCATGGGGTACCAGACACCCCTGTTCTTGTGTGAGCAGATCTATTTTGTGGGGAAGCTTGTGGTAATTGCCACTGGCCATTTCCAAAAGAAGGGAGAACCCCACATTTGCCTGAGCCAGAAGGGAGTCACCACAGTGATCTTGGGGGATTCCTTCTGATTCTTCAAAAGTACCCTGAATATTAGTTTAAAGACATACAGGAACATTTGTCCAAAGAAAAAGCATCTTTTTTCCAGGCCTTCTTGCATGGAGTCCTGGAACAGAATGTTGCCAATTGATTATGCAGAGAGGAAGCAAAGAGGTATATTTGAAGAACTCCCAATAGATGGATCAAATATTGAAAGACCTCCAGATCTAGTTTCCATTTGTGAGAATGTGCCCTGGTCCTGCTCTGTTTGTATGCTACACAGTTTTACTCTGACGGAATGTAGGATGCCTGTAGAGTGAGATTGTTATGTGAAGCTGTATTCTAAGCTTACATGGCTAGTCTGCAAGGGGAGTATGACCCAGTTCCCCCTTGCTTGTTGATGTACCACATCACAGTGTTATTGTCTGTAACCACTTGAAGTCCCAGGGATCAAAGATGGTTCCGAAAATTGAGTGCTTGTAACTACTTGAAGTCTCAAGGACTAACAATAGTTCAGATAATTGAGTCCCATGATCAGGACAAGCATTTCCTTAATGTTTATGTGCTTGTCATTGTTGTCCCCCACCTCCTGCACTTTTATCGCTCCTGAAACTGCTCCCCAGCAATGTCTGAAGCATTTGTGGTGACTGTTTTGGAGCAGGGAAAGAGAAGGGGAGACCTTGATTTAAGGATGTCTGCTGTCTTCACCAAGTTATTTCTCTTCTGAAAAACTCCAGTACTGGGATCTGAAAAGATAAAGGGTATTGATGCTGGGACTGAAGATCATTCAGATACTACTGCATCTTTCTCACGTGAAGTCTTGCCAGGGATATCATGAGAATCATAGATCACATGTGACCCAAAATCCTGAGGTATTCCATCTAAATGACCAAATTCTGAGTGGAAAACATTAGCAATAGATCTAAATAAATATCTATTTTTCCTGTGGAAGAAAAGCTGTTTGAACCGAGGTGTCTAGTTGACATCCCTGGAACACAATCCTATATGATTGAATGAAGAAAGACTTTTGAATGTTCTCTTGGAATCCAAGTTTGTACAAGAGATCTCACACCTAAGAGTGAGATTCCTGGCATTTTGAAAAGCCCCTCTACAAAGAGAAGTAAGTTATATAAATAAGGAAAAAATGTGGGTATGCTGTAGACTGCAGTAAGGTATAACCGGAAATAGACACTTTGTGAACACTCATTGCACTGGATAGTGCAAAGAGTAAGCCAGAGAACAGATTGTGATTCAGACACACAAAAATCTTAAACATCTGAAGTCTGGATGAATAGGAATATGATGATAAGCATCTTTTAGGTCTAGTGTTACCAGGAAACATGAACAAGGAAGAAGAGGTAACAGGTTTAGGAAAGAAGAATATAGAACTGGTTTCCAAGCATTTTCTTTCTTTGGAACTAGGAACATCGTTGAATAAAATCCCTTCCCCACCTGGGAAGGAGGAACTGGTTCTGTCAGTCCTTGGAGCAGCATGTGATGGAGTAGGTGGAAAGAAAGGAGCTTGGTCTGTTGGATGAGGAATTACCCCCTGGAAAAGAGGAATTTCCTCCCCCTGCCGTCTGTAACTCTGATTAATGATTTTCAGAAACCATTTGTTTGAAACAGTCTGTTGTCAAAGAGACAAATGGGGATTCAGACTTACTGGAAGAGGAAAAAAAAGAGCCAGGGTAGGAGGGGGGTCACAATGTCTCTTGAATAGTCATTGAGACTTGGAGTATCCTATGTTTTGGAAGGTTTGAGACTCCTTTTTGGAAACTCCTTGCCACTTCTTAAATGTATGTTTACCTGAATTCTGTTGTGAATGTTTATTCTGTTTTTGCCAAAACTGGAAGAGGAGAAAGAAAATCCCTTGTGCAGTTTGGAAAAGGAGGTTTGAAAAATCTTAGAAATTCACTGGATCAGCTTACCCCTTTCGTCGCACTTTTTGATCATCTCTGCAGCAGAGGTGCCAAACACTAAACCTTTTGATCATCTCTGCAGCAGAGGTGCCAAACACTAAACCTCTATCCAAGGGACAATTTAAAACCTCATTTTAACATCCAACTTGGAGGTTTGGAGAATGCAGCCAAGTAAAACTCCATAAACCCTGGAAGAAGTATCAACAGAGTCATACACACACTGCAAACAATGAGTAGTGACCTGTGCAGTAGAAGAAACTAAGTTATTTAAAGCAGAGTTTTCCTCTCAAGAAGAAACTGCAGATTAAGCATTCCTCATACTTTCACAATTTGTCAGAACAAACATTAAAACTGACAATTCAAAATTCTGTAAATCAAAGTTGCAGATGTATACACTTTTCCCCCCAAACCGAAGTGTTTATTAAAAGTGGGATTAACTAAAGCTGCAGTTACTGGGTCAGGTTTGGGAATAGTGTATAAATATTTAAATGACTGAGGAACTTTATACATTCCATCTGTTTTTTTGTTTTTGTTTTAAGGGGCAGCTACCTATCAGGAAAATAGCAGGTAGTAACACACACATCCTCTAAAGCAGACAGACCAGGAGTGGGTGTAGGTACTGGAAAATCCTTGGTCACAACATATACCTGAGTGTTCTTAGACTGAAAACACTGGCACCAGGGCCCTTCTTTGGTCAACTGGTGCTCTAGGCAAAAGAGATCCACAGCACCCCTCCACAACACCCGCTACCCCCATCTTAGTCTAGCTACATCATCCAGATTACTTTTTTCTTCCTTTTTTTCACAGTTTGTCTTGCTCTTCAGTTTTCCTGTATTCATTCAACGTATTTGAAATAAACCATTTCTTTACCACAAAAAAATAAATAAATACTGGAAAAGCACCCCTGTTAGAGTGGTGCCCTAGGGGGGCCACCCAGTCAGTATATGCCTAAGGCCGGCTATGACTGGGACATTCTATTAATTATCTCAGAGAAAGGGAAACCCCCACAAGAAGAATCAGAAACTGAGCTCTCCTCTTAAATCTGAATCAGAAATCTGAGGACAAAATCCTGAATCTGTCCCTGCACTGTCCTGTTCAGATTCAGAATCTAATCAGGAAAAGGAGGCATCCCACTTTGCTTTACTAGAAATTACTGTAGAAAAAGGATCAGTAGCCTGACTCAAACCCAGAGCCACTCCCAGTAAACTATTTTGGTCCAAAGAAATTTAAGGAGGTATAGATACATGCCTATTTTTCTGTTTCTTTTTGACAAGAAAAATGTGGCCAGACATGCTACTAATGGCCCAGGGATGGGTACAGCATTCTGACACAGCAGGGAAACCTTTCCTATTCTCTCTCCCAGGAGCGACAAGAGTGGCTCTCCCTTTACCACTGAGGGGAGCACAACAGCTGTAGAGGACATGGTTAACCTTCCTGGTCCATAGTGGCTGTAGGATTTACTCCAGAGGGATCCGGGATAAAAGATGAGCATCTGAGGTAAAACAAATTGCCTTGAGAGAGTCATCTACCTGCAGCAGAGACAAATTGCTAGCCTGTTGTGGTGGCAAAGACTGTTTGCTTAATTTTTTTTTGTGGCTGGAAGAAGGTCTAGCTGTGGGATCTGTTCCATGGTCAAGCAGGAAATGGTGCCTCTCTCCTGGGGAAAATGAGCAACAATGCCAATGAAACTAACCAGTCACAAAAAGTCACTTTTTTTGACAGAAAAGAACAGCAAACAGTACTTTCAAACACGGTGGCAGCCCCCAGTAAGGAAAAAATTAACACAATTTCTCCACATACAATATTGTATCATTTAGCTAACACTGCTTTTAAATTGACAGAAAATGATTGAAGTGTTTAAAAGAGACAATCCTTTAAAACACAACACTCCTAGCTTTGAAATAACTTTCCTGAAGAGCAGAAGCCGACCGTTGATTCTCGGTAGCTTCAGAGAAGCGTAATTTTCAGTGCAGTAGAGCTCTGAAGGGCTTTGTGTCGAAACTTGTTTTTTTACAACAAGACAAAGTCTGCAGAGTCCCTCAAAGTTTCAGTAAGCCAAGTCCCACACACTTAGCCAAGAAAAACAAACACTGTAAGAAACTTTCCACCAGGTGTTCTCAGTGGAATAAGCATACAAAAATACACCCCAAATATTTTCATCTTAGTAAAATGCTAATTTTAAATTAAAAATATTAAACTAAATTTTAACATTAAGTGTAAAAAAAACTGGGGAGTATTTTTGTATGTTTATTCCACTGAGAACACCTGATGGAAAGTTTCTTACAAACCTGTTTTTGACTCACCTCAGCTTGAAGTGCTTGACAGTTTGGTACATGAAGCTTTGGAAGCTGGCCGGCTGTTATATCCTTGGCAGAATATCACCCATTTAGCTAAGGCTACTGCAGCAGTAATCAATATGAAGAACATCCTCAGAAAACATCCAATGGTGTTATTGATGCACTGTAGGAACCCTATGCTGTGCACGCTGCACTTTTTGTAGTGACAGTTTGTCTCATTTTATTATGAACCTTTTTGTAACTGGCTGTTTCAGTACTGAGAAGTTATGAGGAGAGTGTGTGTGTTCAGAAGCTTTTAGCAGCCATTTTAAGATATATAATACAGCTGTATTTACCATTTATTTTTTGTTAAATGTATAGCTGCATTCACAGTTATTCTTCTCGTTGGGTTCATAACAGCACACGATTGTAAATTATTGGTTGTAGTACACTAGCTGGGCCATTTGCGCTACTAGAGATGCAGTAGGACTAGAGATGTTGTACATCCAGCCTAGTTAATTGAAATAAATTATATTCATAAATTAGCTAAATATATGGAGCCAGACCCCCAGAAAATAATTGAAATTAAATTAACACGAAAGGCAGTTCAATTTACAAGTTAGAATTTGTAGCAAATTATTAATGTAATACTCTACTTAGATATTGCAGTAGCCAGCTCTGTATGTGTTGATATATCTCTCCTCTGTCTAGATTTTTACCTCATATTTATGGTCTGTCATAAAATTTGGGGTTTTATGTCAAGTCACTGAGGACTGAAGTCATTAAGCTTCTGAGCCCCCCAAGCCGTTCTGTGTTGGTGGGAAACCTTCTAGCTTATCAGTGGGAGTAGTAAACCCTAGGTAGCCTATCTGCCACGAGTGGTTTCAGGCCCAGAGATTGTAGTTTATTGGCTGTTTGGGCAGTTTTTCCATCTCTTTCAACCTTATGGTTTAAAAGCCCATGTTTGCATTCATTTCCTGTAACTAGTCTAGTCCAGATACAGATTTGCTGTATCCAGGACTTCTTGTAAGCTTCTGAGCCCCCCAAGGCTTTCTGTGTTGGAGGGAAGCCTTCTAGCTTATCAGTGGGAGTGGCAAGCTCTAGGTAGCCTGTCTACCACAAGAGTAGTTTCTGGCCCAGAAATTGTAGTTTATTGGCTGTTTGGGCAGTTTTTCCATCTCTTTCAACCTTCTGGTTTAAAAGCCCATGTTTGCGCTCATTTCCCACCTTTCCTGCAACTAGTCTAGTCCAGATACAGATTTGCTGTATCCAGGATTGTTTGTAAGCATCTGAGTCCCCAAAGTCTTTTTGTGTTGGAGGGAGGGAAGCATTCTAGCTTATCAGTGGGAGTGGTAAGCACTAGGTAACCTATCTACCACAAGATCCAGGTACAGGTTCTTAGTTTTAGCACTTGAATTTGCTTATTCGTGCTCGGCACTTGTTCAGAACTTATTGTTAGCACAAAATAAGCTCTAAATTACTACAGCACTCAACCTTCCTCTTTACCTAGTGGAAAACAATTTTTGTACTTACTTTCCTCACTTGCTTAGAGAAAAACAGCTCTTATACTCACTTTCCTCACTTGTCTAGAGGAAAGTAGTTTTTTATTCAGGCATGTCCATGGGTCAGCTACCAGTGTTCTCTCCTGCGTATCTGATGAATCTGGGCATCTTGAGGCAGTGTAGCAATTGCCTCATGTATACAGACCTCTCCTCCTACCATCCAGCACCACAACCTGTGAGCGATGCACTTATCTAGCCAAACTGAAGGTAAAGCTCTCTCCAACCACGACTGAACGTGACAGTCAAGAGGAGAAGGTAAACAGTTGCACCACACTCATCACATAGTCCCACTAAACCTACACCACCAAAATCCACACATAGAAACACAAAAACATTCACAGAGGCTCTCAATAATAATCTGCTCAAGCAACAGAGACTTCCAAAGCAGAAACGCAAGCAACTTCCACCCCCTAACACAACCCAAGTGACACACAGCCCACAGACCCAGTGTGCCAATAATCCACAGCCTGTAAGGCAAACCAACGTACCCAACACGTAGGTGACTCTATAGTCAGACACACTGATGTCCCACTCACCAGGCTAAACAAGGAAAAGTTTATGGTCAGCTGCCAGGATCTGCCATATAACCCACACACTCAGGTCACTCCACAACAAGTACAAATATGAC
This sequence comes from Protopterus annectens, assembly GCF_019279795.1. Classification (NCBI taxonomy): domain Eukaryota; kingdom Metazoa; phylum Chordata; order Ceratodontiformes; family Protopteridae; genus Protopterus; species Protopterus annectens. The sequence continues at coordinate 438,279,848 of NC_056748.1, forward strand.
TCTATCGTAGTCTATGTTGGTGTGACCGACCTGAGACGTACCTCCCTGGACTACATGAAAAGAGACATGGAAGAGCACTCCGATCTTGTAGCCTAGGCAGGTATGACCCTAGCCCTGAGTAGCATCCTGCCATCACCTAGAATGATACCGCAGTACAAGGACAAAATTATTGACTTCAATAATTTGCTAAGCTTCTGGTGTCATTCTAAGGGGATTCAGTATCTGTCTGTCTGGGACGACATGGTTGACAGTCCATGATGCTTTGCCAGAGATGGCCTGCACCTGTCGAACCTGGGATTCCGGATACTGGCTAAGGCTCTTGCCGCCCTTATAGTGCCTTTTTTAGGCAAGGTTCAAATGACAAATTCACCACAGTAACAGGAACAGGCAAGCAAAAACTGAGGGTAATGCTACTCAATGCTAGAAGTCTAAATCTCAAAATGCACTCACTCGAGGCACTCCTTAAAAATGGAGAACATGATATCTGTGCAATGACTGAGACCTGGTTCAAGGCTGTAGAGAGCACCCCTGCATTACCAGGCTATAACTCATACCACACTTTTCGGCCATCTAACCTGGACCAGAACACCAAAGGCACAAGTGTGTCCATATTCATTAAGGATATCCACACCTCCAGGCTAGTTGCGCAGCATAATGCATCCGAGGTTATCCAAGTGCAACTAACTCTGGGCAAACCTGCAATCCAAATTGTAGCTTGCTACAGATCCCCCACAATGCCCCAGAATTTCCACTCCTCTTTTCTTGATATACTGGAAAATATTAAGGTTCAACCAAACACCCTAATAATGGGCGATTTCAACTACCCCACCATTAACTGGAAAAACTACTCATGTACCAACTCCTTTGCTTAACGCTTTCTGGAATTCATAAATTCAAATGCCCTGGATCAACTTATCCACATCCCCACCAGGGGCAACAATATCCTAGACATAGTCATTACCAACATGAGTGACCGGTGTTCCACAGCTGAAGTCAACTCCTCGTTGGTCAGATCCAACCAAAAGCTAATCACCCCAGATAACCTCATCCTGCCCTCACCCACCATTAAGAAAACCATGGTAAAAAATTTCTCCAAAGCCAACTTCATGCTTCTTAAGACAGAAGTGGCGAACTTCATGACACCCATGCAGATGGACAATACAGTTACTACTGCTGAATCCTACACAAATGCACTCTATAAGCACTTACATGAGTGCATGGATCGTGCTTTCCCAAACAGAACCAAGAATGCACTCTATAAGCACTTACATGAGTGCATGGATCGTGCTATCCCAAACAGAACCAAGACCCTATCCTCCAAAAACAGGAAGCCAATCTGGTGGTCCCCTGCCATAAACAAACTCTACAACAGAAGGAAGAAACTGTTGCAAAAGAGAGTAAAATCCCATGAGTGGAGGAGCTCCCTGGTCAGCCTCCGTAAGAAGCTTAGATCCCTTATAAGATCCTCTAAAGCTAGCTACGAAAACAAAATTGGCACTGATTCTAAGGGCAACCACAATGCATTCTAGTTTGTGTATGGTATGTCAGGTATGTCAAGAATCTCAATGGCAACACCCAGATCTGCTCTGAGTTACAGCACAATGCCACACAAAAATTACAGAACCAACTGATATTGCCAATATCCTGGCAGATGGGTTTAGTGCTAACTTTACCCCCCCCCCCCAAAAGGGCCCATATCTATACAGGAAGAATGCAGAGTCCCTGTAATCACATCTATGCAAGTAAAAGCTGCACTCTCTAAAACCAAAAACACAGCATCCATGGGACCGGGCAACATCCCAGGCTGCGATTTACACAAACTTCAGAACAAACTGGCTCCCCACCTAAGCACCATGTTCAATCATAGTCTCACGTCAGGCTTTGTGCCCACTGCATGGCGCACAGCAACAGTTATCCCACTCCACAAAGGGGGAGCCACCACTGATCCTGGGAACTATTGCCCTATTATCCTGACGAGCCTGGTCTGCAAGGCCATGGAGCGTATCATCATGGAACTCATAAACAAAGACATTGGTAACCTCCAAACTCTGGACCCCACCCAGTTTAGGTTTGTATAAGGCAGATCATGCCTTCTGAACCTGATTGACTTCTTTGAGGCAGTCACCAAAGCTGTAGATGAGGGTAAGGTGGTTCACACAGCCTATCTTGACCTCGCCAAGGCTTTCTTCACCATCCCCTATTCTGAAATTATAGCTAAACTCACTAAACTAGGTATAAATCCCTGCGTCACAAGATGGGTTGCCAACTGGCTCACTGATAGAACCCACACTGTAAAAGTTGCAGACTCCATATCTGACTTCAAACCAGTGACAAGTGGAGTCCTGGGACCTCTCCTGTTTGGTATCTACTTCTCTGAAATACAGGCTAACACAGAAGGCCTCTGGCTAATGAAGTTTGCAGATGACTGCAAACTAGGAGCCATAGTCGAGTCCCCAAATGATGTGGACATCCTACAGAAGGGCCTCACTGAGACAGATGCCTGGTGTCAGAGGCATGGCCTCAAGCTCAATGCAAAAAAGTGCATTGTCATCCCCTTTGGTAAAAACTCTGTACCCATGAACTGCCACATAAACGGCAATTTACTTAACGTCAAATGTGTGATCGAGACCTTGGGACCCAGGTGGACAGTAGTCTCTCCTTTGAAAATCACATTGCCACAGTAGTCGGGAAATCTTTCTGTGTGGCACACCTAATCACAAAAGGGTTTTCATCCAGGAAAAAAGAGGTCATTGTTCCCCTCTGCTCAGCACTCATTAGACCAATTATAGAGTACAATGCCCCTTTTGGAATGTACCTCGCAAGGCATCTGCAGCAGCTGGAAAGGCCACAGAAGTACCTCACAAAGAGGATTACTGGCCTCAAACAGATGCCCTACACTGACTGTCTCAAAAAACTCCAGCTTTACTCTGTAGCATATTGCCTACTCCGAGGAGATCTCTGCCCAACATATAAAGCTATGTTAAACCCACAGCTGTTGGACATGCTACACCTAAAGAAATCCCAATCCCTCTGAGCTACACGCTCTAGGGACCTAAACCTTGTCACCACAATAAACAGGATATGCTGGAGGGATAGATTCCTGTCCCAGAGACTTCCTATACTCTGGAACAAGCTACCCATCTATGTCCAGCAAAGTTCCTCATTAGCACTCTTCAAGAAAAATCTTGATGAGTGGATGGGAAATAGGAAATACATCCCAGGGATCACTTCTGTGGCTCTGCTCGACAGGGGCACAAGAAATTAACTTTCTTGGGTGGTGTAAGCCAGGGAACTTGTTGGCTAGGCTTACTTAGGCCTTTGGGCTGATAGCTTAGTACCTACCTATGAACCTATGAACTAAATAATGGCATATATTTAAGTTTCAGGCTTCATATCCTTCAGAACATGCATGCTGATACAAATCCTGTTAATCTTACAACTTTATAAATTTACAAGAGCAGCATTTAAACTTTATTCCCTATTTTTGGGCCCTTCTGCCCCCACCTCACAGCTGTAGGCTTTGTCCAGAATTCTTGCACTAAGAGGTGTAGAGGTATAGTTAGTAGTGATGGCACTCGAGGGAGCAGGGCTTGCTTGCTGTGCTGCACCACACAGAGATGTTAAAACAGCGAAGAAAACCATGTGCTTTCTCTAAAACGATAACATTCAGAAGTTATGCACATTTTTCTCCACTCTGCCATTAATAATATTTCTATTTCTGGAAAGCATATAGGCAGCTAGATAAAGATATTAATCTGTTTTTAAATCAGCTTTTTATCACTAGTATATATTAATCAGATCAAACAGCAAAAGTTTTCCCTTGTATTTATCATAATAGTCTATCAGCTCTTTGAACACTGTTGTATTTAACAAGGCATATAAGAGGCTGTGCAGTACTCTTCTGTGACCTCAGAACATTTGCTTTACATAAAAAAAGGCAATAGCAGAATGGATCAGATGAAGCAGATAATAAATATAAGGTGATGCACCATAGAGTAATCAGATTTAAGGTCCATATAAAGTACATTTGCAGAAGAAACACCTTTATTAAATTATCACTTAAAACATAGACAAGTTTACATTAACAGATAAAAAACGTTTTAACATTTTTCAGTTTTAATACAATATAGATCACATATATTTTCATTGCTACTGTCATCAGTCCAACATTACACAAAATGCTGAATTCCTGCCTTCCCTTAAACCTCACTCCTCCTCCTGAACATTATTATGCATGTATTGTTCCCACAATTTCTATTTACTTTATTTTCTTTATTTATTTAACATTTGTTTACCAGAAAAGTCCAACTTGGAACAAGCCAATTTTCAGAGTAGGCCTGGGGAGAAACTCTCCAGATGCATGTGTTTGTAATGTGGGAGAAAACCCACACAAATGCAGGGAGGACATCCAGACGTTGCACAGAAGGCACCCCAGCCGAGAATTGAATTGGAGAACCTCTTGCTTTCAGGCAACAACGTAAACTGCTGCAACACATCACCATCCATTCTGTGTCATTCTATGTGATTTGTTTCTTCCATTTTCTAAAGCTGTCTCTTACAGTTCTTTTATCTATCTTATAATATTGAATAGCGCAAATACAGTTGGTGTAGACTTTGATTTCCATTTTCTTGTAAATTTTTTTTTTCATCCAACAGAATTTAACTTAATAAGGCATTACTATGTCTACGCAATTCAGATCCTACTCACAGGCATTTGCACACCCAAGATTTCCAGCAGAGTATTCTGTAGGGAGTTTTTTAAATCTACTGACTCATTACACTTCCAAAACATAAGTTCTTAATTACTTATTTCTTCTCCATCACACTGTGAACATTTGCTGTCTACCTAAGGAATTTATATATTTTTTTAAATCTTCATGGAGTATAAAAATACCTATGCAAACCCGTCTGTTAAATTGAATTAACCAACTGGTTACACAGACTAAGATACTCTACAATTCTATATTCATATTTACTGAAAGATTTATTGAAATAAAACACAGATTACTGTCAGATACACTACACTTCTTCAGATGACTCGCATTACAAAATGTCCACCAGACAGTTCTTTATAGTCACTTTTATCTAGTTTCAAACTTCATCCTTGAAAGATTCTTTTCCTGTATTGAAGCATTCTTTGTCTGCATCCTTATCTTATCCAGAGAAAACCGGTTCCTTAGCAGGCCAAAATGTTCCTTCATTGATAGGATAGTCTAACTTTTTTCTGCTGTGATAGCCATTTCCCTTAGCAGGTTTATTCACTTGAATATCTGTAAACATTCAACTGTTTATGATATTTCAACAAGCTCCTATTGTCAATGCCAAAAATATTTAGAAGTGTAATCATTTTTGTTCCAAACAAGCACGTTCTATTAAGCTAATCATACTTACTGCATATTTCTTTTCTGCACTTGCAGGTGCTGTTACATGCTATTTCTAAAAATATCACACTGTTACTATGATAGAAAGCAGTTTTACCAAACCTCTGATGTGATAGTGTTCAATCTCGCCGTTTGTTCTTACACATGGGTTCGGAGCCGATCCTCGGCTCCGTGCCGGCCTCTTGCAAGCTCTGCATCGAGAAGAAGCTCGAGACAATCTAATACCCACAATCCCCCTCTGCCTTTACCTCAGATCTAGTTTGCCGCTGCTGCGTTCGCATCGCTGGGAGCTAGCTCGAGCGTCTAAAGCTAAGATATAACTTTATTTGTTATATTTTATTGGATTTTCTTATTCTATTTGATATTTCAGTGATATACTGTGTGATTGTGTTGTTGACTGGTTAAATTCTCGGTACCGTTAAGCTTTTTTATCGGTTAGAATTTTTCGGGGCCTACAACCCTTCTTAAATTTAATAGGATTTGACTTTTATACCGGATTTGACAATTTTTTTCTCGGATTTGACTGCATTACTGGACTTGTCTTTTACTTCTATAATGTCTGATAAGGTAAAATCAGGATTTAAGCGTTGTCAGTGTGGCCAGAAAATGTCAGTGACTGACAACCATAGTTCCTGCGTCTACTGCCTTGGCCCTCTCCACTTGCAAGAGGACTGTTCCATCTGTCACTCTTTTAGTGGGAGGGTCATGACAGATAGGCGCAGGAAACTAATGGACAGAGGTTTATTAAAACCTTCTTTTCAGGAGGCTCTGGATGCTTCTGACCAGGCATCAAAATCCTCTAAGGAATCGAAGACGTCGGAGCCCAAGTCATCGGCTCCGAGCTCTTCAGCAAAGGTTAGATCACCGGTTCCACAGACTTCGGGGCCGAGTGTTCAACTGGTATCGGATCCTGAGCCTCGAGTCTTGGAAGCGGTGATGGAGCTCCCTCCTTCGACCTTATTGAGGTCGGCTCCGTCTTCGGTTCCTTCGACCCGTTCTTCTTCCAAACTCTCTGATATCGATGTGGATCGCGTGGTGCAGAAGTTATTGGAGCATTCGGCCCTGTCCAAACTTATTTCGGTTTCCACCCAGTTGGTGTCGAAACTTGAAGGCCTCCCGGTGTCTCCATCCATTCCTCCTCCGAGACCTGTTCAGTCTTTGGAGCCGGAAGAGGCTGATCTACTGATTGTGGAGCCCTCGGGTCCAGAACCGTCTTTTTCTCGGTCTGTTCCTCTCACCTCGACTCCGTCGGACCCGATACCGGAGTCTCGGTGCCGACGGTCTGTCCTTGGTTCCGGGGCCGAGTCGAACCGGCGTTCGGTTCCGACTCTCCCCTCGGGGCCTCGGCGCGGATCGATTCGGCTCCGTCCTCGGGTCGATGCCTTCGTGCCTGTGTCGGGATTCTTCCCATTTCCTCGGAACCGGGAGATTCTTCGATCGCGGGACCGGGCGTTCGACCTAATGAGGAAGGTGTTGTCTACCCAGACAACCACATCAGTGGAAGCAACCTCTCCTCCCCATAAAGGGCCGTTATCCTCCTCTGCACCCATGGCCACATCCAAGCGTCGGGCACCAGTGTCTCAGCCACCCCTGGAGGGTGCCCCCTCTTCCTCGGAGGCTTCTTCGGATGCTCCCCACGAAGAAGTCCCTAGGAAAAGATTGTGTAAGAGGAGACACTTGGATTCTCCACAAGAATCCTTAACATCTGATACTGACTTAGATGAGTCAGAAGGGTCCCCTAAGTCACCTTCAGAAGATGTCTCTTTTTCGGACATATTGGAGATCCTGAAACAGAGAGGTGACTGGCAGTCCCTTCCCCCTTCTGAGGATGAGTCAGTTTTGCTGAAGGCATTTGGTGCTCGCCCTTCCTCCTCCTGGGTCACTCCGCCCTTCGATGAATTAATGGAACTAATTGCTCGAAGGGCGTGGGAGGCTCCTGACACAGTGGAACCAGTCCCAAGGAAACCAAATAAATACATCACGGCACCTCAGGACAAGTCCTACCTGACAAAAGGAGTTCCAGTGGCGCTATGGTGGTGGCAGCGGCCACGAAAAAGGAGATGTCAGAGTCTTCCTCATCTGTCCATCCCCCTAATAAAGATTCTAGGACGATGGATAGGTACGGGAAGCGCATTTTTAGTTCAGCGGCTTTTTCCATGCGATCCCTGAACTATTTGACCCATTTTACACGTCTACAGAGGGATCTAGTCAAAGAGTTGGGAGATACCCTCCAGGGTACTACAGATGCTGCTGTCTCGGAGAAAGTGACAGCACAACTTAATACCCTTACATCCATTGTGAACTCGTCCATGAGGCTGATTTCCTCGCCGAAGGTTCGAGTAGGGCAGCAGCTTCAGCGATTGCTCTTCGCAGACAATCCTGGATGCGCTTATGTTCCTTTGCGGAAGCCTTCAAGTCTTCCTTTACTAACGCCCCATTTGACGGTGCCACTCTCTTTGGCCCCAAAGTAAAGGAGACCCTTACCCGGTGTGAACAGGAGGGAAAGACTCTGCTGTCGGAGTCCGTTTTTCCACCCCAACCAGACCGTACCCCAAAGGGCAACGTGGTGGAAAAATGTGGTTTCGAAAACCCCAAGGAGCTTTCTTGGCACACAGGGAGATGCCCCCTCTAGAGGCAGAGGAGGGGGCAGAGGTGGAAGACGCCGCCCAGGCGGCAGAGGGGGTCCGCAACATCAAGGTGACAGGGATACACTCCCTGGTAAACCTTTCCAGCACTCCTGAGAGGAGGCCCGACTGTCCTGCTCTGGAGGCAGTCGGGGGTCGCTTAGCTTTATACCTCAGGCCTGGCAAAATGTAACTACAGACAAGTGGGTAAAAAGCGTGGTTACCAGAGGTTACAACATACCCTTTCTATCCCATCCCATTCCAAAGAAAAGACTCCCAGATGTACCGCCCCATCTGCGAGAGCCAGCAGCTATAGAGATTTCAAAGCTGCTAGAAAAAAGAGTCATCCAACCAGTCCCAGCGGACCAGCAAGGATTCGGGACTTACTCAAGGTTCTTTTTAGTTCCAAAGAAAACAGGGGACAGGAGGCCCATCCTGGACCTGAGCTACCTCAATACCTTCGTCAGGAAAGAAAAGTTCCAAATGGTCACGCTTCAATCGATCCTTCCATTCTTACAGAAGGACGACTGGATGTGCTCAATAGATCTAGAGGATGCATACTACCACATCAAAATGGCCAGGGCATCCAGAGATCATTTGCGCTTCCGGCTGGGGGCCAGTCACTTTCAATTTCGAGCCCTGCCCTTTGGTCTGACCTCAGCCCCCAGGGTCTTCACCAAATGCATGGCAGTGGTAGCGTCTCACTTGAGACGCCAAGGATTCCAGGTGTTTCCGTATCTGGACGACTGGCTCCTTTCTGCCACCGCCCAGCGTCAACTATTACAGGCCAGAGACTTTACTCTTCAACTGTGTGTTCATCTAGGAATTTCCGTGAACTTCAGAAAATCCTTGCTTCAGCCATCACAAAATATTTTGTTCATAGGAGCAGAATTAAACACACGTCAGTTAATTCTAAGACTTCCCCCAGAAAGGATACTATCACTTCAGACTCACATACGTCTTCTACTTTTGTCAAGGAAATCTCCAGCAAAACTGGTACTGAAGGTTTTGGGACTCATGTCAGCCTCCCTTATTGCAATACCCTTGGGAAGGCTGCACATGAGAGTCCTTCAATGGCTACTGTTTGCACAATGGTCATTTCAACAACTACCTCTAACACACGAGATTCTTATAACGAAAACATGCAAGACACATCTAAACTGGTGGCTTCAAACGTGCAACCTTTCCAAGGGGAGACCATTTGTGCTACCCACGCCTACAGTTACGGTGACCACGGACGCTTCCCTGATAGGGTGGGGGGGCATCTTTCAGGGACAGACAGTCCAAGGCGAATGGACCAATTTGGAGTACAATCTGCACATCAATGTTCTAGAGTTGAGGGCAGTGTTTCTAGCGTTGCAACACTTTGCTCCCCTTCTTCCTCTGGGAACTATTGCAGTTCAGACGGACAACATGTCTGTAGTCTGGTACATAAACAAGCAAGGGGGAACCAAATCCTATCAGCTATGCAGAGAGGCCATGAGAATCTGGCAGTGGGCGGAGTCCACGGGTCGCTTTCTAATAGCAACGCACATTCCGGGGTCATCCAACGTCATAGCCGACAGGCTGAGCAGAGCAATTCTGTTACCGCACGAGTGGTCCCTAAAACAGTCAGTAGCGAAAAGGATTTTTCGCACATGGGGCCAGCCTTCCTGCGATCTGTTTGCGTCTCCAATGAACGCCAAATGCAGGAGCTACTTTGCCCTATTACCCCCTCCAGGGGAAGTCCCCAGGGACGCACTGGTTCACGATTGGCCCCCGGGACTCCTGTACGCATTTCCTCCATTTCCTCTGATACCAAAGTTTCTCCAGAAAGCCAGAAACCTACACAGGACAATAATCCTCATTGCCCCATTCTGGCCTCGTCAAATTTGGTTTCCCTTCCTGAAGACACACTGCATTCGGGGACCCTGGATTCTGGACCCAGAGCCAGATCTATTGACTCACTCGTCAGGGGCTCCCCATCCCGCGCTCCTGTCCCTCCATCTAGCAGCTTGGCTGCTCCAATTCCCAACTTAGCCAGGTCTGATCTTTTGTCGCCAGCAGTTCAGGATATATTGGTGGCTTCTCATAAAGCTTCCACTACTAAAACATATTCTAGTAAATGGAAGCGATTTGTATTCTGGGCGAATACACACCAAGTGGATCCTTTTATAGCTCCTTTGAATAAAATATTAGAGTTTTTAACGGACTTATTCCATCAGGGTGCTTCTCCTGCTACACTAAGAGTTCAATTGGCTGCCATTTCAAATTTCCATGTGGAAGAATGTGGAGCTCCTGTTATGGCTCACAGACTTTGTAAAGCCTTTTAAAAGGGTTTTTCATATTAGACCACCAGTCAGATCTCCTACGTCACCTTGGAGTCTAAACTTGTTGTTATCTAAATTAATGTTGCCCCCCTTTGAACCTGCCTCTTCTTGCCCATTAAAATTTTTGTCCTGGAAGACTCTCTTTTTGGTAGCCATTACTTCCGCTAGGCGAGTATCTGAACTTCAGGCTCTCTCCATCAAGCACCCTTGTTTGATCTTTCACTCTGACAGAGTTTCTCTTCGAAGCAATTCATCCTTCCTCCCTAAAGTGTGTTCTATTAACAATATTAATCAGTCCATTGAATTACCCACTTTCTTCAAAAATCACTCCAACAAAATGGAGTATATGTTGCACAAATTAGATGTTCACAGACAACTAAGATTTTACTTGGATAGAACAAAAGATCACAGAAAAACTGATCAACTCTTTGTGGCTTTTGCTGATAGCAGGAAAGGACTAGCAGTTACCAAAAGAACTCTTTCTAAGTGGTTAACGGATTGTATAATCTATGTCTACGATTCTTCAAATCAAACTCTTTTGCACAAACCCAAAGGACATTCCACAAGGTCAGTGTCTACATCTTTGGCTCATGCAGCCCGCCTACCACTGGACGCTATTTGTGCGGCTGCTACTTGGTCTAAGCCACATACATTCATTTCTCATTATAAGGTAGACAAGGCTTCTAGGGACAGGGCAACCTTTGGTTCCACTGTGCTCAAGAACGTCCTTCCGTGAGTTCCTCAGGAACAAGGAGCTAGGGACGCTACCCATGTGTAAGAACAACGGCGAGATTGAACACTATCACATATAGAAGTTATGTCCTTACCATAACGCGTTCCATGTGGAGTGTTCATCTCGCCTTTGTTCTTACATTCCCACCCTCCCGCCCTAAGAAGAACGTTCTTTTGATGCCTGGCCAGGAACATCCTGCTGCTGCTGCTGCAAATATTGTGTACATAGTTGGCATATATATATATATATATATATATATATATATATATATATATATATATATATGTCTATTTGTCTTTCTATATATAGTTATGTATAGATTCTTATTTCTGGGCATATGTGATGTAAGCATGAATGTGCTCTCTCTGGAGATTGGTTTGCTTGCAAACTAGATCTGAGGTAAAGGCAGAGGGGGATTGTGGGTATTAGATTGTCTCGAGCTTCTTCTCGATGCAGAGCTTGCAAGAGGCCGGCACGGAGCCGAGGATCGGCTCCAAACCCATGTGTAAGAACAAAGGCGAGATGAACACTCCACATGGAACGTTATGGTAAGGACATAACTTCTATTTACCGTGAAAGAAAAAACAGTTCTACCAAATTATATATATATTTCTATCAAATGCATGTTATAACTATGAAGGAAACTAGTTCTACTTTAAATAAATCTATCGGTTCCCCTTTTTATTTTGAAAACCATTTTTTTTTTCAATCAACATTTAAATCAAACTTTGAATTTTACAGAACTCATGTCTGCATTGGTTATGTTACTTTCTTTACCACCTGCATTACATACACTAGATACCTGATTGACAGTCTTTTCAATACAAAGTTTAACACACTTGCACATTATGATGATCAACAAAATAATGGCTACTGTAGCAATTAAACCTGTGATAATGTTATCCAACCATTCAGAAAATAACCTACTTAACCAATCACTCCAATCACTGTTCCATGTCTTTGTAGCCTTTTCAGATACTAGTTATATTCTCCTTAAATGTTGCTTTATGGATTCTGTCTTGTCTGGAATATAAGTACGGCACTCCTTGTTGATCAGAGCACAAACATACCCTTGGGAAGCAAGTAAGTAATCAAGTGCCATCCTGTTCTGTAGTACCATTGTCCTAATGGCTGCCCTTTCCACTGTTGTCTGTAATTGCCCCAAATGTGGCATTAGCCAGTACTTCTAACAATTTACTGAGCTTTCTCAATTCCCATATGCTCTTTACAGCTCCATGTGCTGAAAGGATTCTTTCTCCAGCTATTACCCCATCTCCTAAATCCATTATATTTAACTCTTTTGCTTCTGCTGCATTTGTGTCATGACTATAGATCCATGATTGATCTAAATGTACCAGTACTGTTTTCTAATTCTGTGTCTCTCCTGACATTCTTTATTTTACCTTCAGGTAAATCTTTAGTTAATCTCATTGACGGTATTACATACCCTGCATAACAGGTTCCTTCCCATTTCATAGGAAGCCATTTATATGCTTTTGTAGTGCAAATGTAGTATACTCCCTCACATGTACTGTACATGTTGGGCCCTTCTGAAGTCTTGGATTAAGACTAGTCACAAACTTGTGTATGTCCTTATCATTTGCATACTCCAATATTCTGTAACATACAAATTGTACTACACCTTTACTGATATTTTGTGAGGTACATTCCCTCCAATTTGTCCAATTGAACATTGAATTTTTTTTACATTTTTATTTTACATTTGTTGACCGGGCTAGTCCAACTGGATACATGTCCATTTTCAGTGGAGGCCCGGGGAGAAAAGCTCCAAGATCATGGTTAGATAAACAAATACAATGATGAAGTTAAAACAAGTAAATACAAGTAAATACAAATACAATGATGAAGTTAAAACAAGTAAATACAAGTAAATACACTGACGCTTAAAGGCCAAATAAAGGAAGCAAGAGTTATATATATGATTTAAAGAGGTACAGATTTGAACAGCCAGACAAACAGGGCTAAATAGTGGACTCTATCAATTCATTATTTCCATTGCTTTTCTCAATTTTTGTTAATCTAAACACTTTCTCACTTTTCCCTGCCTTCTAACTCCTTTTCCAGTTATTTATTTAAACATCCCCTAGCTACTGTGATATTGCATTCACTGACCCCTACTGGTTTTGTTCCTGTCTGTTGTATACATTCACTTCCTTTTGGAACTGTCCTTACTTTTAAGGTTGGAACATCTGCCTTGTCTGGTTTACCACTAACTCTATTCCTAGAAGCGTTGTAAGCAAACAGCCAAAAATAGAAAAACTGGAGCGGGAACCCTCTTCACAAATGAAATCTATGAGTTTATTAGCTTTAAGTGCGTTTAATTATGGTACACTTTTCATCAAAAACAAATGTTTGACTTCATCAGAAGCTTAAAAAACAGTAAACCACAGCCATTGCAGCATTTAAATACCAAAATCATTAATTGGCCACGTACTTCGGCAATCCTTAATTAGTTGTCAAGGTAACGTAGTCAATCCAAAGCCGAATTTCATTGTAAAACTTTCATCGAGAATTGGCCAAAGCAACAACCACTTTCCCTATAGCAAACAAGTTCGTAACAAATTATCATGCATTCATTATTTTATAAATCAAAAAAATGCACAAATATTCCTGTTGTTCCCAAATAGCCACATAGAAGTTTTGTACCCTCAACTATTAACCCCTTAAAAAACCCACGCTGCTTCTGTTTATGAGTTAGTAGTAGCGCTGGTGGTACTGGTAGTGCCAGTACTTAGACCTAGTTAGTATATAAATGGTCGAGGTTTATGAGGCCTTCGTATTTATCGGTTATCCTTCATTAATTATGCTACCAGATTTTATTTTGTTAAATCAATAAAACCTACAATAAAATGTTTGATATTAAATTCAAAATGTTATTAAAAATATATAGATAAAAAATATTAATATGTATATATATGAATATATGTCCCAAACTTTAAAAAGTTAAAATAACCATTATTACCCCATAATCTTTGAGTAAGTGCACACTTGGCTCATTAACCACTGTAGTGAGCGTAGGGTCCCTGTTGGTTCTTAGCCCCATTAAGTCACCAATGGAGTTGGTAATAATTAATTGGGCTAGCTCTAGTAGGGCGAGGAAAGTCACCTTAACCACCCCAACAAAGGTGGTCGAAAATAACCGTGTGCAGGTAAGTCGATATAGTTAACCAGTGCTATTTGCAATATTTGTTACAGTACATTAGTATTTAACCATATTCCAAGTTACAGTTTCAAAGCAATAGCGGGAATTATCCATGGGGAGGCAATGTTCACCTCTCCAAGTTTTTCAGTCTAAGAATACAAGCAATAGAACTCATTTCATTAATGCCTGGCCTCTGATTTGCATTAGTCTGCAACTGCCAAAGTAGTTCCTTCCTTTCTAACTTGAGAGAGTCGTACCCTCCCCTTACTTCCCTAGTTTGCTGATCTATGACCCTAAATTTAAACTCATGTCCTATGTTGTCGTAGTGGTGTCTGGCTAAGGCATTTTCAGTTTGTTATTTCTGATGCTATATAGGTGTTCATATATCCTTTCATTGAGCCTCCTATCGGTTTTCCCGATGTAGAAAGCCGGGCACTGGGAGCACTTTGCCAGATACACCACCAGTTTACTGTTACAGTTAAACTTAGAGTTAGCTCGGAACTTTAAATCACCGATTTCAAAGTTAGAACTTTCATTGAATCATTGATGTACTTACAGTACTTGCACATATTGCAAGTAACTAACTCTATTAGTTACTAGTTTTTTTTTAGTTCCATGGTTACTGCTGAAAAATATATTTTGTCCTTTGCCGTAGGTATTGGTGCACATGCCCAGCATTCAGTTGCATTATCTATGTCTGCATATGCCATTTGCATTACTGTAAATGTATTCAAATCAGGTCTCCATCCCGTCTTGTCTTTTGATATTGATTGGCCTTATAGACTGTGTGCAACATCCATTGTTTATATTATAACTTACTAACTGTATCAAATTCTGTTTCCAAATCTGCTTTCTGGGAGCTTTTGCCAATAAAGGTTTTTTCTCTTCCTGTTCTGGTAATTTTGGCCTCCCAAACCAGCAAATGGGCATCTGAAAAATAGATAAATAAAATATTATTTACATACCCGTCATTTGCTCTTCCTGTTTAATTACCTTACACTGATCTTTATGTACCAACATGTTTTTTTAGACTTTTTCACATTCTGTGCGCTTAGGACCAATGGTCCAATCAGTTCCTTTACTTCAAAAGGTCCTTGCCAGTTACTGTTTCATGGACCAGTTTTACTGAATGTTTTTACCATGACTTTACTTCCCAACTGAATTTCCCCTTCCTCTGGCAATGTTGGAACTTTTTTTTCCACAAATGGAACACTTGTTGTTTGGCTGTCTCTTGGCATACTTCCTGCAGTTCTTTCATCCACTGTTGATGCTTTACTGCTTCTAACAATGGTCTTTCACTCCATACTTCTGGGTCAAAAGGAAACTGTAAGGGCATTTTGCCTGCCTGTCATCACCTCAAGTGGAGATATTCCTGTCTTGCTATCTGGTGTTGCCGTGACTCCCATTAAAATGCTAGGTAAGTGATTTACCCAATTATTTCCTTTCACAAGTCATATCTTTTTCAACCTGTCCTTAAAAGTTCTATTCATTCTTTCTACCATCCCATTTGATTGCAGGTGATATGGAACATGAAACCTTTGCTGAATTCCCAGCATATCACAAAGTACTTTCATCATCTTACTGACAAATTTTGATCCGTTGTCTGATTCTATCACCCTACGCCATCCCCAATGGCAAAAAAATGTTTTTCCAAAGTGCTTCTGCTGTCACTCTAGCTGTCATTCCCTTGGCTAGAATTGCTTCTACCTATTTTGAAAAAAAACATCTACCACTGCCAGCAAATAGCGATACCCACCCTATGCAGGAGGCAATGGTCCTGCATAGTCAGTTTGTATAGAGTACCATGGTCCATCTGCCACAGGTACCCTATGCAACTGTGGCTTCTTGCACTTTGCTTGATATGTCTGCAGACAAATGCATTCATCCTGCAGTACCTGACAGTTTTTTCAACGTGGATTCCAAAACTTTTCTTTCAGTATTGGCCATAGATTTTCTGTTCCTACATGTCCCACAATTTGGTGATTAAACTTCACTAGTTGTTTTGCCAACTGATATGGAATATTTGACAATTTTAGCCATTTTTCTGTCTCAAAAAACATAGAAATACTCACCTACTCCATCATTCTGTAACACACATTTTTCCAGTTCCTCTGGCTGTCCCTTTTCCTTTTGAATCTTTTTTCAAATCCTCATCTACTTGTTTACCTTCTTCCAGAAATTGTACTTCAGAAATTTGAAGTTCACAAACTTTCCCTTCAGTCTGTTCAAGATATAAAGGCTTACATTTCTCAGCTGCATCCTTTGCTTTAACATCCACCAAAGCATTTTCCTTTGCAGTTGTATCATTTGTCCTTTGATGAGCTTTTAACTGTAAAATACTGAACTGTCCCATGCAACTTGTACTTTTGAATCACTTTCCACATATCCTGTGAAAACAGAAGCATGCTTCAAAGGTTTTCCTGCACTGTCAGTGAACCCTCTACTAGCCCACATTGCCATATGCAGTTACTACAATAAGTACTGTCACTGTAACTATTTACTTGATCTAAATGCTGCAAAACATATTTTACAGCCTCTGTCTCAGCCCTTTGTACCGACATGTATCCTGGTAACTTAACCATAATTGTTTTTTTTTCCTCCCGTTTGCAATGTCGGTATTGCATACCCAGTGTAGAACTTCCCGTCTTTCCAGAAACATGCACCATGCACACACACTGTAGGAATGTGGCAGTCATAATCTGCCTTTAATGGTGACTTATCTGCTTTCTCCAAATCTGCCATGCAGTCATGCACTTTCCCTTCATATCCAATAAGTTTGAATAAGTAGTACTTGTTCCCTGTCTGCATTTGTACATTCTTCATACCAAAAGTAGTTATCCATTCTGAAAAAAAAACAGTCTGTCCTAACCCCTTTAGTGATTTTGTTTATCCCACTGTTATTTAGCAAAGTCTTGATTGTCAAATGTGGAGTTTGAACTATAACCGTAATTTCAAAATGCCCCTCACCCTTTCCTGACAAGGAGTCCTCCCTGTCGGTCTAAAAATGGTTCCTAGAAATTTTACTTCTTGTGACAAAAACTGTATTTTGTCTTTGTTTACTTTGAACCCTGCCTCTTGCAACTGTCTCAGAACTTTTCTCAGCTGTGATATGTGTTCTTGCACAGTCCCTGACTGTATCAGAATGTCATCAGTATAATGAATAACCTTGTCTTCTTTACTCACATCCTATAAGAATGTCCCTACTATCTGATGAAAAATGACAGGACTGTTCTAAAAAGCCTGAGGTAATCTAGCTATGACATATATGAAGATTGGAAGAAGATGGGTGAAGGCTGCCAGCCTAGTCAAATATAATTTGATACATAATTCTATCAATTGTATAAATAAATGTAAAGTACAGGCTTGTGTTTTTAAATGAAAGAAAACACTGTGAATTGTGAACTTCAAGATTGTTGCAACATTGCCATCTGCTGTAAGGAAAACCAAGCCCAGCATTTCAAATGTGTCTTTTGAAGCTGAAAAGATCTTATGAATCTTTTTGGTGTTTACAAGTCGGCTCCAGTGAGACTGGATGAAGGTTTCAGGCCCATTGTATTAAGGTTAAAGTTAAGGGCCAGAATTTACATGTGGAAGGTGCTTTATTGCTTTGGTTTCTGCTAGAGTGTATATGTGAAATGCCTTCTATTGTTGTAGTTTCCTGAGCAAGTGTTAGCTTGCTAAATAATGCAGTTTATGGCCTGAGTAAACCTAAGTCTCAAAATGATGTAATTTGGGAGGGCCTCAGCAGAGCTGTGGTTAGTGTTTAAAAACTATTGTTCCATGAGAGACTGGAAGCATTTTGATCTTGGACATCTTAACCCAGCACTGCTTATGCTTTATGTATGCAAGTAGGATTATAGCACTGTGTTTTCTCTTAAGATTAGCTAAAGATTAGAAAGTTAGATTGTGTTTTACTTTGACATCAGACATGTCCTACTGTATTATTTTTAGTTTTGGTGTGATCTCTGAACTCTTGGATATCTCTGTGGTGTAGTAGTATTGTTTTGTGTTTTAATTATTTATTATTAAATATTATTATTAAATATTTCAAAACCTTTACCTGTGGCTGGTTTATGTAGAGATAATTTAACCACTATAGCACATTACATATTTACAGATTTTACTGTCTAAGTCACTCCAAATTAAGCCTAGACTGAATAGTCACATTACCGATTGGATAATATTGCACAGTAATACCTGGACACCCTTTTAAGGGCCTTCTAGTAGCTGATATTATTAGCTGGGTGGTGGCAGGAATTACTACCGTATGGTCTGGGTAAAGGGGCACAGCTGGAGAATCTGTGTCAGCCTTTCCCAGGAGTGTCTGTATGGTTGTATAACCTCTTCTCAAAGTGTGTATGTGTTGTGTCAGCTACTTGGGCAGGGACACAAAGCACTGGTGGGACAGAGAAGGTACTGGAGGTTTTAGCTTGCCCAGCTAGGCTGAGACCTGGACCCTATAGCTGTGCTAGTGGGGAGTCTTATTGGGGACCTGGTGAGCAAGGGAGCAACCAGCCCCAGGCTGACTGTGATCTCTGTGTGCACTTAAGGGAAATTGTACGTTACTGTATGTATTAGTTATCCTTTCGTCTTCTAGGAGTCTCCCTCTCTGGTGTCAGTGGTGAGGATTGAGGCTCCTTGATTGCTGGGCCAGGGCACTGGCGTCACAACATACTGTTGGTTTTCAAAGGTAAAAGCAAGCCTTTGCAATTCCCTTTTCTGCAGTGGTACTGCAAAAAATCCATTTGCTAAATCACTGTAAACCAGTTGCTTTGTGGCCTTATGCGAGCTGCTATTTCTGGAACTCCTGGTATCAAATGTGCTGTCGGCTGTGTGTACTGATTTACCTTACGGAGCTCTGTTACCAAAAGGTAACTCCCATTCTTCAGTTTGTTGGACTGTGTCCCTTCTGAATTATGCCTGCATGTTCCCAGTTTCAAATGCATTTCCTGATGTCATCTGCTGCCTCATCTGGAATCAGATACTGTTTTTGGGAAGGAGGAATGTAATCCCTTTCACCTTCCACTGTAATCAGAACTTCTAACTTCCTACAGTCTGTTTTTGTTTCTGCCCATAAGGTCTGAAATTCTTTCTCTATGGTATTCCAAATATCTGTCTGTCAGCTGCATCGTGCTGTATCCCTTGCTCTCTACTAGGCTAACTTATATTGTCATACACTTTTGGTTGACACTCACTTCACTTTCATCTCTTGTTTTCCACAAAATACAGTTGGAAAAATCAATTACTACCCCTAGCCTGTTGAAAATATCCATTCCTATTATGGTCTTTCCACAACTAGGATGCATCAAAAATGTTCCCATTACCAGAGTTTCATCCTGAGTAAGCTTAATTTCTACAGGCTCACTGGCCACTGCGACACATGCACTACCATTAAAACATGAGATCAACGTTTTCTTTCTTGAATCTAGCTTAAGCCTTCTGTTTGGAACAGAAACTGCTGCTCCCATGTCTATTGAGACATTTTTCCATGGCAACACCTCCACCCAGATGTCAGTTAAAGGTCTGCTATAATTTCCTTGTTTAAGAAATGCTAACTGAACTATCTGAGTGGGGGGGGGGGGGACGGGGGGACGGGGGGACATCCCTATTGTGAATCATCACTAACAACACAAATATTGTGTTCTTGCTCCTGGGAATCATCCTCATTTACTGCGTATGCAGGATGAAGCAATTCCTGACAATACAGCCTGCTGCCTTTTACATTCTGAGCTACAGGAAGTATCTTCCCTAACTCCTTTTGGATATAGATTGCCTTCACCATCATATTGCTGCAATTTAGTATTCCCTCTTGCCTTATGAAACATTTGACCCTCTGTGTTATCCTGCAACTTTTGCTTTTCCTTCCTGACTTCTTTTTCTTCTGAGTGCCTTGCAAATACTTCTTTATCTGCCTAGTTTTCCATTTTCTGTAGTATACACAGTCCTGCTTTATATGTCCCTGTTTTCTACAGAAAAAAACTTGCAATTTATCTGTCATCAGGGCTTCCCTTAGCCAGAGGGTCTGATGCTGCTCTTAGTACATCCCTGTTCTCATCCCCCACCTTTCTCTACCTCTGCTTTGTCCTGCTGCATCTACTATTTCAAATCCATCTTCATCAGTACCAAGAGAAAAAATGTTATGCTTAAAAATGTCTCCATTGTCACTCATTACTCTCTGTCTCATTAGCTTATGAACACATTGCTCTAAAAATGTCCGCAGTTTCCTCATAAGTATCACTTAATGTCATCTGGTACTCCTTTTACTTGTTCCAAAAAAATGCATGTATTGGCCTCATTTCTGGGACATTCTTTTCCCTGTCATCTTTTCTGTAAATGGTTTGAAAAGCCAATTTAAAATGCTCTGTATGTTCTAGCATTCCATCATAAACTGTAAAATTAAAATATTCTAACAACTTTGTAATCGAAGTTTGACCCTGGGAATATACCAAGAGTATACAGTAGATATAAAAGTGTACACACCCCTGTTAAAATGCCAGGTTTTTGTGATATAAAAACCACAATAAATCATTTCAAAACTGTTCCCACCGTTAATGTGACCTATAACCTGTACAATTCAATTGAAAAACAACATCTGTTAGTGCAAAAAATAAAAAACATACAATGCGCTGGTTGCATAAGTGTGCACACCCTTAAACTAATACATTGAGTGTGCATACCCTTAAACTAATACTTTGTGTGTGCACACCCTTAAACTAATACTTTGTTGAAGCATCTTTTGATTTAATTACAGCATTGTCTTCTTTGGTACACACCTGCCATCAAGTAAAGAGACTGATTAACCCCAGATAAAGCTTAGCTGTTCTAGTAAGATTTTCCTGACATTTACTCAGTTGCCTGCTACAGCAAAAGCCATGGTGTGCAGAGAGCATACAAAGCATCAAAGAGATCTCACTGTTGAATATATCATTCAGGAGGTTACAAAAAAATTTCCACAGCATTGGATATACCATGGAAAACAGTGAAGACAGTCATCAAAAAGTGGAGAAAATGTGGGACAACAGTGGCATTGCAAAGAACTGGACGTCCCTCCAAAACTGATGAAAAGACAAGACGAAAACTGGTCAGGGAGGCTGCCAAGAGACCTACAGCAACACTGAAGGAGCTGCAGGAATTTCTGGCAAACACTGGTTGTGTACTACACGCGACACCAATCTCCCATATTCTCCATAAGTCTGGACTATGAGGTAGGGTTGCAAGATGGAAGCCTTTTCTTACACAGAAAAATATCCAGGTCCAGCTAAAATTTATAAAACAATACATCAAGTCTCCCAAAAGCATGTAGGAAAATGTGTTATGATCTGATGAGACCAAGGTTGAACTTTTTGGCCACAATTCCAAAAGATACGTTTGGCGCAAAAACAACACTTCACATCACCAAAAGAACACCATCCCCACAGTGAAGCATGGTGGTGGCAGTATCATGCTTTAGGGTTGCTTTTCTTCAGCTGGAACTTGGGCTTTAGTCAAGGTGGAGGGAATTATGAACAGTTCCAAATACCAGTAACTTTTGGCCCAAAACCTTCAGGCGTCTGCTAGAAAGATGAAGAGGAATTTCACCTTTCAACATAACAATAACCCCAAGCATACAACCAAATCAACAAAAGAATGGCTTCTCCAGAAGAAAATTAAAGTTTTGGAATGGCCCAGCCAGACTTGAATCCAATGGAAAATATATTATTTTGTGAACCCATAACAGTGTGTAGCAACATCAGCCCTAGTCAAAATGTCTAAAACATTTTGCATATACTTTTTTACCTGTATTTCATGTTTCTTTAACATTTGCATGTGTTTTTCATTAAGCTCTGTCAAGTTATCTTCCAGCTGTTTTGTCTGATAATTCCTTATTCTTGCTAAGAGCATCACACTGCGAGCAGTAGGTCTGAAACATTTCAGCTGTTTCTACAACCTGTAAGCTTTTAGCTTGATCTAAAAATGACTGGAATCCTCTATAAAAGGTAGAAACTGGCATTGCAAAATTACTTTTGACTATATTTGACAATTTTGACTTAGCTTGCATGGTCTTTACTGACAGTTGCTTTAACACAGTTTTAACAGATATTAAAAACAAGGATATCCATCTCCACAGTTAAGACATTCAACTTGACTTTTGTACATACTGATCAAAACAACAAATCCATTTAGACACACAAACTTTTTCAATTTTATTTATACCAAACAGTGCTTTATTACATTTAACAACACTACTAGCTTGTTCATACCACTGACTCAGCGTCCAGAGTTTATCAGGAGTCTGGTTTAAGTCTGTGGCCACATAATGTGTGCATCAAGCACTTATGTCCTTGATAGTATCAATGTTATTTCAGAAAGAGGCTTACCATATTCAGAAATAGGCTAACAGGTGATCAGGCTGTAGACCAAACTGGAAACTCCCTCTCTGTTGAAAATGCTGCTGAATGTCTCAGAGCAGATGCAAAGATAAATCTCGATTTCACCAACTTGGAAGTACCTGATAACTGCAGAGCTCTTCAATACCAACTGTATGGAGGTTGATGCCAACAAAATATTAACTAGTGCTTGTCATAGTACTTTTATGAATATTTAAAAGGGTCTGAATTAGGTCTGGCATGCCACTGTTAAATTCAGTTAACAGGTTACACAGACTAAGGTACTGTACAACAGTATATTCATATTTATTGAAAGATGTATTGAAACAAGCTGACCAAGCACTAGTGTCAAGATTTTTACATTTTCTTTATAACCCAGATTACTGTCAGATACACTGCACTTCCTCAGATGACTCAAATTACAAAATGTCCACCAGACATTTCTTTACAGTCACTTTTATCTAGTTTCAAACTTTGTCCTTGATGAAACATTCTTTTCCTGTATCGAACCATTCTTTGTCTGCATCCTTATCTCATCCACAGAAAACCGGTTCCTTAGCAGGCTGAAATGTTCTTTCATTGATAGGATAGTTTGTAACTTTTTTTGCTGTTAGTTATTTCCCTTTAGCAGGTTTATGCACGGGAATATCTGTATAAATTCAACTGTTTATATTTCAAAAAGGCTCTATTGTCATTGCCATTTGTACAAAAACATTCAGAAGTATAATACTATTTTGTTTCACACAAGCACATTCTGTTAAGCTAATTGTACTTGTTTACTGCATATTTCTTTTCTGTACTTGTAGATGCTGTGTTACATGCTATTTCTAAAAATATCACACTGTTTCTATGATAGAAAGCAGTTTTGCCAAACCTGTTTTACTGTGAAAGAAAAACAGTTCTACCAAATTATATGTATATATTTCTATCAAATATATGTTATTACTGTCAGGGAAACCAGTTTTACTTTATATAATTCTATCACCTTCCAAGCAAAGAACCTGAACCTTCTGGACTTGGTTGCTTGCATGCTTGGGAGCTGTACATATGTTTTCCATTGTTTTCTGGTAAATGTTTTTTTCCAGTATCTCTTCCCTGATCGATTTTTAGAGTTATCTTGCAATATTTTATATGCCCTACTAATGATCCTTTTTAACAGCTGCATCTGTTCTGGATTCAACTAAAAACTCAACTAGATCAGACCTGGTAGTTTAGGCAGTCTGTAGCCTGCAGTCAAAATGTCTTCTTGACCTCATCCCACTCTATTACCTTTCCTGCTTGAGTTATTCAATCCCAGTAACTTGGTTCATTTTCCAGGTTTCCCCTGTAACGTCTAGCCCCCTCTTGCCTATTTTCTGCCCCCCCCCGACTTAGTCATCCCTATTGGCAAAATTTCCTTTCTCCATTCTCTTATCAACTTGGTTCTTAGAATACTTTGCGCTAGTTTATAAATATAATATTCTGCTTAGTTTTTTTTTGTTCCCTTTGGGATCTGCATCCAACATTCCATTCTCTCTCTCTTTCTTCAACTTTCCCCCTTGCATCATTATTGTCTCTTTCCACTTTGAATTATAACATTCTGCTTGTGTTATGTATATGAGCCTTACTACATAGCTCTAAAATGTCCCTTCAAATCAGGTAAACCTAAACAACCTTATTCTATTGAATGGATCAACTTATCCTGTTTAAATTTTGCCCTCTTTCCCTCCCAGATACTTTCCTTCAATTCTTTGTTATAGTCTACACCTTCTCCTTGGGTTGATAAAAGTATGCCTGATCAGTATACAAGACTAAAAAGACTAAAAACATTTTCACTACATGTTTCCATTTTATCAATAGGTTCATAGGTTCATACTAGGCTATCTGCCCTAGGGCCTTTATAAGCCTAGCCAGAGTGTGTTTGGCTTTCGCCACCCATTTTAAATTAATTTTGATATACCCTTTTTCGAGGTTAGTATACTGTGCCTCTGTCTAGCAGTGATACAGAAGTGATACCCGGGGTAAACCTATGATCTCCCATCCACTCATCAAGATTCCTCTTGAAGAGAGTCAATGAGGGACTCTGCCTAACCTGGACTGGGATTTTATTCCAGAGTGAAGGGAGCCTCTGGGTTATGAATCTGTCCCTCCAGCATGTCCTATTTATTTCACTGCTGAGGTTAAAGTCTCTCGAGCGCGTAGCTCGATGGGATTTGGATTTTCTGAGGTACAGCATGTCCAATAATTCCAGGTTGGACATGGCTTTATACGTCAGGCACAGATCACCTCTGAGCAGGCGGTATGCCACTGAGTAGAGCTGGAGTTTCTTTAACCGGGCAGCATATGGCATCTGTTTGAGCCCTTTGATCCTCTTGGTGAGGTACTTTTGGGGTCTTTCCAGTTGCTGCAGGTGTCTGGTAAGGTACATCCCAAAAGGGGCATTGTACTCAATTATGGGCCTCATGAGGGATGAGTAAAGAGGCACAATGACCTCCCCTGATCTTGATGTGAATCCCTTCATGATTAGGTGGACTATATAAAATGTTTTTCTAACCACTTTGGCCATGTGGTTGTCAAATGAGAGATTATCAACTTGGGTCCCCAGGTCCCTAATTACTTCTTCTGTACTTAATGGATTACCACCTATGTGGTAATTTGTGGGCACCTTGTTTTTGCCAAAGGGAATGACTATACACTTTTTGGCTTTTAGCTTGAGGCCATGGCTCTGGCACCAGTTGTCTATTTCTATGAGGCCCTTTTGGAGGATGCTTGTGTCGGCTGGAGAGTCTATTATGGCGCCCAGTTTGCAGTCATCTGCGAACTTGGTCAGCCACTGTCCTTCCGTGTTGGCCTGTACCTCCAAGAAATATATACCGAACAAGAGAGGTCCCAGGACTGAGCCTTGTGGGGCACCACTTGTAACTGGTTTGGAGTCTGACATGGCTCCAGCAATTCTAACCATGTGGGTTCTGTCCTTGAGCCGGTTTGCAACCCATCTAGTGACATAGGGGTTTATATTTAAGCTGGTGAGCTTATCTATAATGCCCGAGTGGCGTATTGTATTGAAGGCTTTTGCGAGGTCCAGGTAGGCTGTGCGGACCACCTTCCCCTCGTCAATGACCTTGGTGACCGTTTCAAAGAAATTGACCAGGTTTAAGAGGCAGGATCTGCCCTTAAAGCTGAACTGGGTAGGATCCAGTGTCTGTAGGTCCCCAATATCTTTATTTATGAGGTCCATGATGATCCTTTCCATAGCTTTGCAGACCAAGCTAGTCAGACTTATGGGGAGATAGTTTCCAGGATCTGTTGAGGCACCACCTTTGTGGAGAGGGACTACTGTTGCTGTACGCCACTCTTTGGGTACATATCTTGTAGTAAGGCTGAGACTGAACAGTAGTTTTATGTTTGGGTTTAGCTCTTCTTGGAGTTCATGTAGGACGCAGCCCGGGACACCGTCTGGTCCCATTGATGCTGTGTTTTTTGCTTTGGAGAGGGCGGCTCTTACCTGAACATCTGAGATGTCAGGGGGGCAGCACTCTGTTGGGATAGATATTTGCCCTTTTGGTGGGGAGGGGGGGTTTGCGCTGAACCTGTCAGCAAGGATGTTGGCAATGTCTGTGGGTTCGGTGTATTTTTTGTCATTTTAGACTAATTCTGAGCATATCTGGGAATTCCCACCCAGGTTCCTAACATAACTAAAGAAAGCCTTGTGATTATCCTTAGTGTCCTGTGCAATTTTTCTCTCGAAGCTGGCCTTAGACGATTTTATGAGTGCCCGTAGTTTTTTGCTAATACTGATCAGAGATGCCTTCCCTTTTTGGGATTTTGCTTTATCATGTAGTAGCCTCCTCCTTCTATTGTATAGTTTGTTTATGGCTGGGGTCCACCAGACAGGACGTCTGCCTTTGGAGGATTGGGTCTTGGTTTTATTTGGGATTGCATGATCCATGCATTCCTGAAGGTGTTCATAGAATGCCGTTTATAAAGGATTCTGCGGTCTGGGACGTATTTTCCACAGGCCCGGGGGCTTTGAAGGATTCCACCTCAGTTTTGAGGAGTGTGAAATTTGCTTTAGAGAAGTTTTTCACTGTGGTTTTCTGGGCAGGGGGTGGGGTTGGGATGTGAATATCCAGTGAGATTAGTTTATGGTCTAATCTTACCAGTGAGGGATACATTTTCCCCACTTGTGGGAGTGGTAACAAGTTGTCCCATAACATTTAAGTTTATAAATTCTAGGAACCTTTGGGCTAGGGTGTTGGAGCTAGAGTAATGCTCCCAGTCTATGTTTGGGTAGTTGAAGTCGCCCAATATAATGGTGTTTGCAGAGACCTTCATATTTTCCAGTGTTCTCAGGAAGGCCGAGTGGGGTTCCTGGGTTTGGGAGGGTGGTCTGTAGCAGGCTATAAACTGGAAGGCAGTTTTACCCACTGTTAGTTGCACATGGATAGTCTCTGATGCTTCGTGCTGTGCCACCAACCTGGAGGTGTGGGTATCTTTGACGAATATTGATACTCCCCCCTCCTTTTGTGGTTCGGTCCAAGTTTTGGGGCCGAAAAGCATGGTATGAGGTATAACCTGGTAGTGCTGGGGTGCTCTTGGGAGCCTTGAACCAGGTTTCTGTTACTGCACAGATATCGATGTTCTGCATGCTAAGGAGAGTTTCTAGTGCGTGCATTTTGAGGTTTAGATTTCTGGCGTTGAGTAGCATTACTCTTAGTTTCTTATCCCTTGTGATACCTATGGAGGTGGGTTTGTCTTTTGAGCCTTGCCTAAAAAAGGCACTATGGGGGTAGCAAGAGCCTTTGCCAATATCCGAAAGCCCAGGGGTGACAGGTGCAAGCCGTCCCTAGCGAAGCATCGTGGCTTGTTGAGCATGTCATTCCAAGCTGACAGGCATTGGATCCCCTTTAAATGACACCAATACTTAAGCCAGTTGTTGAAATTGATCATCTTGTCTTCATATTGTGGCATCATTCTTGGTGAGGGTAAGATGCTACTCAAGGTCAGGGTCATACCGGCGTGGGCTACATGCTCAGAGAGCTTCTCTATGTCTCTTTTCATGTAGTCCAGGGAGGTACGTCTCGGGTCATTCACACCAGCATGGACAATGACTGAGTCATATTTGTACTAGCCTTGGAGTGACCTGAGTGCTTGTGTTATGTGGCGGATCCTAGCGCCCGACAGGCAGCTCACCGTGACCTTCTCCTTGTTCAGCCTGGTGAGCGGGACGTCAGTGTGCCTGACTATAGTCATCTATTACAAGTGTATCAGGTGTGTTGTTTAGCCTTAAGGGCTGTGACTGTTCGGCACACTGGCTTTGTGAGCTATGTGTTGCACGTGTTTTGTTTTGGGGTAGCGGTTGCTTGGGTGTCTGCTTTGGAGGTCTCTGCTGCTTAGGCAGATTTTTATTTAGAGCCTCCGAGTATTTTTTTGTGTGTTTATATGTTTGGTTTGCTGTCGTGGTAGGTCTATGTGAGACTGGAATTGTAGTGAGTGTGGTTTCCTTCTCCTCCTGACTGGTTACGCCAGTACTGAGTTGAGAGAGCTTAGCCTCCAGTTTGGCTATATGTTTGCATCTCTCACATGTGTTGGAATTTGTTGGGAGAAGGAGAGGGTTGTCTGTGTACATGAGGCAGTTGTAACATTGCCTCAAGATTCCCAGATTCACCAGCTGGACCGGAGAGGAGATTGACAACTGACCTTTGGACATGCTAGAATAGTATTGGGAATTCCTTTATAATTGAAAAAAGGGCCAATGGGGAACAAAGGTACTCAAGGGGAGTTTGTGAGGGTGTAGTGCTTTTAATTTTTTAGTGCTGACTTATATAATTGCTTTAGTGAGCAAGTGCCAGGTAACTTAAATGCAAAAACGAAAAACAGTAACTTTCTTTCAAGTGAAACAAGGAAATAAGTACAGTAAGCAATGCAGATATCACTAGGGATCCACAGAAGCACTGAAAACCTGCGTTTTAGGTGGAATTAGCATTTCAGGGAAATAACAAGCATACAAACAAAGCTAGATTCAGCAGGTCTGGATCTAGTCCATGCTACAGCAAACAAGGTGTACCAATTTCAGTAAGAAACAGTTCAAATATGCAGGCACTATAAGCCTTTAACCAGAAATTCCCAGCTCAGAAGGGCAGAGTCCAGCCTCTCCTCCCACAAGAGTGCAGACCACAAACCTTCTTAATGTAAAATAACTGGCCTGAAGCCCAAGTGCTTAAACCAGAACTAATACACTTTTAGAATAACAGACACTGAGCCCTCAATCAGCAGTTCACAACTTAGAAGGATGTAAGCTACCTCTCCTGCCACCACAGTGCAGGCCACAAACGTTCCTAATGTAAAACAACTGGTCTGAAGCCCAAGTGCTTAATCCAAAAGACTTAGAATGATAGCTACACTTTAATCAGGTTACCACCAAGCAGTAATAAATACAATTGAATACTTTAAAGAATGCCTGGATTAGTGCTCAAGTTATACAAACAAATCTATATTCAGCAGGCCGGGATCTAGTCTATGCTACAGCAAACAAGGTGTACCAATTTCAGTAAGCAGCAGTTCAAATATGCAGGCACTATAAGCCTTTAACCAGAAATTCCCAGCTCAGAAGGGCAGAGTCCAGCCTCTCCTCCCACAAGAGTGCAGACCACGAACCCTCTTAATGTAAAACAACTGGTCTGAAGCCCAAGTGCTTAAACTAAAAGGCTTAGAATGAGTTACACCAAGCAGTAATAAATACAATTGAGCACTTTTAAGATGACGCAAAAGCAAAATAAAGTAGGAAGAAACACAAATACAGTAAAAGCAGATAATTTTTTTTTTTTTAAGTGGAAAGAGAGAAAGGAGTAGCAGAAACTAAGCTGATTGGCCTTCTCAAATGTTCTCCCTGTACTGGGTAGAATGAGGTAATGACACTAGACTGGGAGGAGGGTCCCAGATCAAATGTATACTAGGGGCGGGCAACTGCAAAGCCACCAACTATAAAAACACCATACCAACAGAGAGGGAGGGTGGGAAACAAACTGCAGAAATGTTTCTCACAGCTGAAAAGCAGCAGTGAGCCTTTAAGTGAAAGTTTTAAACAGCTAAAGGAGCCTCTTGAAAAAAAGAGTTTAACTGCAACAAGTTATCAGAAACAAACAACCCAACAGATGCTTAATAAAAGTGGACAATTTCCAGTTAATACCTCACACACAGTGAAACTAGCTAGAAAAATGCACAGTACACAAAGTGCTATAAATAACAAGGAAATAAAGAACAAAATAAACAAAAAACAGGATACTTAATGTTCTATATTATAGCTTCGAGTTTCCTCAGTGTCCTTCCTTCGATCAGTTCAGTGTGAAATGGCAGAACACTCACAACTGAACTTCTTAGGTAACAGAAAGTTGAAACCTGAGACAGCTTTTAAGAAAGATATCTCAAAAGAACCAGTGAGGTGCTTAGTCTAAGCTGTAGTCCAGGTGACCTATGACCTCAAACAATTCTCTCTCACTGAAATGCCTGATGGCCTTGGCTAAACTAAGATGTCCCTGAATATGTGCTCAGACACACAGCCTGCACAAACACTAGGCCCAAATACAAGCCTGAATATGGAAATGCTACAGATATCCCCACTACTTAGAACAAACTGCAGAAATGTTTCTCACAGCTGAAAAGCAGCAGTGTGCCTTTAAATGAAAGTTTTAAACAGCTAAAGGAGCCTCTAGAAAAAAAGAGTTTAACTGCAACAAGTTATCGGAAACAAACAACCCAACAGATGCTTAATAAAAGTGGACAATTTCCAGTTAATACCTCACACACAAACAATGTTTGTATTATCTTTTGTTTAGTCTTTTCCCGCCTATCTTTAGCTGCCATAACAGAAGCCTTTTTAGTCCATACTCCATAATACTTCATCGTAGCATGTTCGCATAAACACGGGCATTGCTGAACCAATTTTGTGGGGGTACATAATTTATGGCTAAAGCCTTTATTTTGTCTTCATTAATTGTATATCCTGAAAAGGTTTGAAACTGTCTCAAAATGTTCCACAACACTGATATGCCCTTTTCTGGATGCATCAGGTATAAAACAGTGTCATCTGCAGTGGCTCTTAATATAAAGCAAATGAAGAGAAAGAGGACCCCCCCCTGCCTCATTCCTCTATTCAAACACAACTTAGCTGAGAGGACCCTCCCACTTTAATTATTGCTGATTCTTCATATATCATTCTAATTAACCTTATTGTTGTATCAGGGAATGCAAATGCATCCAGTGCCCTACTCATGAAATCCTAGCTTACTCTCAAATATTTTCTCTGCATCACGTCCCATCAACAACATAGATATTTTATTATGCTTTCCCTCTGAATCATCATTGTATTGTTAATGAATATTATCAAATATTTGCCTCCCTTCCACAAAACCACACTGATCCATATCTATATTTTTTGCAGCATTTTTGCCATTCTTTTAGCTAGTATAGATACAGATACTTTATAATCATGGTTTAACATTGAAATGGGTCTATATGAAGCTTGGTCTGAAAGGTCTTTGCCAACTTTAGGTAACACAGCCACAACAGCTTTCTTCCAAGATGTTGATGCTTCACTTCCTTTTAAATAATGTTAAAATCTTCTAGATTTTCATCAATTTCTTCCATCCCAATTTCCAAGATTCTACAGGAATATCGTGAGTTCCTTGAGACTTTCCTGAAGATTGAGTATAAATCTCTGTTTTTATCTCAACACCTCCTATCTTAACTGTTAGTTGATGAGCTTTGTCTACCCCTAACTTGGCATAATTATGTGTTACATAAATATTTCCATATGTACTCTTCTTAATTTACACATTTCTCCGCCTTATACAAATTTTCATAACATTTCTGGAATAAATCTAAAATCTCTACAGGATATCGGGTTATTGTTCTTGTTATAGGTTCCCTCAGTTTGGCAAAGACCCTTACAACTTTCTTTTGCCTAAGCCGATGTTCTAAAAGTTTTTATGCTCTAAGTTATCAGAAAATAGTTGCTAAACTGCATTCTTTCTAAACTCATGCATATAATCCAGATACCCCCTTATTTTCTCTTTAGTAATGCATTTACTCTTTTTCTTAATCTGTGAAATTCCCCTTATTCTGTAGTACTTTAACATTTGTCAGCCTCTCCAAGTAATTTATTTTACTACTTAACCATATCACTTTCCCTTTCACTTTTATTTTGACCCTATTTTTAAATTCCCATTTTCATTTTTCCCCACACAGTACCTATAACTTATGAAGACATTTCTATCTTCCCTAATAACTGTCAAATGAGTTCCATTACCCATTCTTAAATTCCTCTCTAACTGATGGATGGGAAAGTGCCACTGTCTTGTTTTTACTTCATTACCCTGCATTTTTATCTTAGTTTTTATGATCAGTAGTAGTAGTTATTGGATATGTCTTGAAGCTTTCAATTAAATGCACATGTTCCTGTGAAATATAATTTCTGTCAAGTGTAGCCTAGTGATTGTACCTTGGGGAGTAATATATAAATTCTGTTGGAGTTCCTACTGCTGAATTTACATCTTTCATACCAAACCTTTTCATAATTTTTTTTTAGAAATCTGCCCTCTTTTTTTATATTGTCTCTTCTACGACCCCCTGAAACATTCTTACTATTGCAAGTCAAATTCCATTCCCCACCTATAAATAATCCCTGCTGAAAACTAATTATTTCTCCCCAAATTTTCTTAAGCTCCATAACAGCAGTTTTCGGTACAATATAAATATATGCCATTGCAATTTTCCTCCCTTACCCGTACTCCCTTACTGCAACCAGTCTACCATTTTTTGTCTTTTTCCTCACATCTGTCACTGCTAGAGCCTCTCTAGCAATTAGTATAGTTACTCTCATTTTCCTCTGTATCTGATATTTTGCTGAATGCCCATTCTGAAATTCTGTCTTCTTCAAATTCAGATGCTCGTTTATTTCCAATTGTGTCTCCTACAGCATTGCTATT
The DNA here is from genome assembly GCF_019279795.1 of Protopterus annectens. Taxonomy (NCBI): domain Eukaryota; kingdom Metazoa; phylum Chordata; order Ceratodontiformes; family Protopteridae; genus Protopterus; species Protopterus annectens. Next base: position 438,312,389 of record NC_056748.1, read on the forward strand.
TACATTGCTCATGTTTTAATTTACTTCAATACCCTTTCTTTTTTATCTATATCTGTAAGGCCATCCACATTCCAGGATAATAGGGACAGCATAGCCATTATCATAAAAAAGCTATTGTTCTCTTCTATTATACATGACAGTTTTTTTTAATTTGCATTTGCAGCTTATGTATTACATGCAAATACAAATGTTTGGCAGGCTAATCTTTTGTACACTTGGTTCTTCTCATCTCCAATTGAACCTATGTCACTTTTTCAAGACTTTTTTGTTTCAATGAAAACCCTCAAACAAAAAAAACTAAGTACAAAACACTCCCATTGCCTTTTAACTTGGAACAAACACAAAAAACTATGTACATCTTCAAAACATGAAGATGTTCTTCATCTCACATTGCTGCAGTCCTTACATATGGGTAGTCCGCTGTCCTCGGTCGGCCCGAATACCAAAGTATTAGGCTGACGTCGGTCACGGCGCTTTAAACTGACATCAGGACGTCAGGGTACAAAAGCGCATGACCGACGTCATATCCTCAGTCTTTTTTGCCGCATGGTCCGATGCAGAAGCAGCGTTGCAAGTGCCGTTCGGCGTTCTGAAATTTTTCGAGTTCGGAGTTTCAGACTGAATCCAAGTTGGCTGAGTACCCCGTTGGGGAATATTATGTTTTTTTCTTGCCTCAGTGTATTACCGGATGTCAGAAAAAGTGAATAACTGTATTTCTTGTGGGAAGCAGATACCGCATAGGGATTATCATTCTTTGTGCATTCCTTGTTTGGGGCCTGAGCACGACGTTGTCGGGTGTCGCTTTTGTGCTAGGTTCAATAAGCGCACTATTAAGCGAAGGTTAGATTGTGCTAGGCTGGTCTTTGGTAAGCGGTGCAATTATAATATGCCGCCGGACTCTCCGGCGCCCGCTTCTTCGAAGAAGCGCAAAGACAAAACAGTTAAACCCAGGCAAGATGAGACCAGCGCCCCGGACGCCGGTTCTTTAGAGGCTTCAGTGGAACCGGTGGTTCCGACGGAGACTTCTCTGGAGTCTCAGGGGGAGACTTTGATTTTGCAGGATGTGGCCTCTCAAGAGGCAGGTCAGGCTGAAGGGGCTTCTCAGGTTACTGTACTCCCCTCCCTTCCTAGGGTGGTTAGGCCCTCTCCTTCTGTTTCCAAGGCTTCTCCCAGAGGCAGGCCAGGTTTAGCTTCTGTTGGTGTCACTCCTAGTTCAGCAGGGTCTATGCCTAAGAAGCACATGCTTAAAATGGCAGAAGATTTGATTACTCTGATTAGAGGTTCTTTGCCCCCTCCTGATAAGAGGCCTAGGGTGGAGCCAGAGTTGGGAAGTTTTGAGCAGGCTTCGGATGTTTCAGAGTCTTCGGCTGAAGACTTGCAGGAGTACTCTTTTTATTCTGATTCTGATGCAGATGATTCCACTCCTTCTGCTTCTCCTCCAGAGGATTTTTCTTTTTCAGAGACACTTCATTCTATGAGGGAACATTTTAAGTGGGAAGGTCAGGACTTCTCTGATTCTCGGAAAAGGCTTAGGGAATTTTGCTTTTACCCCAACATAGGCCCTTGGCTATACCCCCTGTTCTGGATGTTGTGGAAGATGTGTTTTCAGAGGCTTCACTTAATCCTGATTCTCTGCCTCCTGCGCCTGTTAAACCGGATAGGTATTACAGGGTGCCTGAGGCTCATAAATATCTTTATAAGAGTCCTAGGGCGGACCCAGAAACTATTAGTCAGGGACCTAAGGGTGTCAAGGCCTCTGTTGTAAAAAATCCGGTTCCTCTAGATAAGGAGGCCAGAGCTTTGGATAGATGGGGAAAGAAAGTCTATACATCTTCTACCTTAGCTATGAGGGCTTTGAATTGCCAGTTTCATATGTTGAAATATCAAAACTTTCTCCTTTCTCAATTGAAGTCTAAGGTGGATGCTCTGGCGGAAGGCATTGAGTGTAAAGAATTACAAGATTTGGTGCATGTCTCTGAACAGGTGGGTAAGCATTCATTACAATGTGGTTTTGATGCTGTGCAGGCCTCGTCTAGGGTGGCTGCCACTGGTTCAGTTCTTCGCAGGCACGCCTGGCTGAAGGATCAGAATTTATCTGACCATGTTAAGACAAGGATTTTGGATGCTCCTTTGCAGTCTGATGTGTTGTTTGGTTCACCTGTGGAGTCAGTCTTGAAGAAAATGGAAGACAAGGCTAAGTCTATGCAGGCTGTTAAAGATTTTTTGCAAGTTCAGCCTCCGAAGTTTAGTAGGAATTGGCCTGCTAAAGGGTGGACGTATCCTTCTTATGATTCTCAGTCTAGGGGTAGATCTAGACGTGGTAGGGGCAGAGCTCAGAGTTCTTTTAGACCTAGAACAGGGAGTTCTCCTGCACAATCTTCGGGTGAGGGCAGGGGCCAGTCCTTTCGTAAACAGGCCCATTGACCTACTTTTTCAGCTGCCAGATCCTTCTTGCCTGGCAGCACCTTTGGGAGGAAGGTTGGCACTCTTCAAGGAAAATTGGAATTTGATTACCCAAGACAAATGGGTATTGGATATCATACACCAAGGTTACAAGTTTTATTTCCATACCTTGCCTCCTTTCAAAGGCATGCCAGATGTTCCTCCTCAGCAAAGACTAGAGGCTCACAAACAAATTTCTCTACTACTTCAAATAGGGGCCATATAACCTGTCCCTCTGCCAGAAGTGGGCCTAGGATTTTATTCTCGCCTGTTTCTAGTACCAAAGAAAGGGAACACGTGGAGACCAATTTTGGATTTATCTATCCTCAACACATATCTGGACATTCCCAAGTTCAAAATGTTGACGTTACAACAGCTTTTACCTCTGCTGGGCAAAGATCACTGGATGGTGACTCTGGATCTCAAGGAGGCTTACCTTCATGTTCCTATCAGGCTCAGTTGCAGGAAGTATCTGCGTTTTCGGGCTGGGACTTTTCATTATCAGTTCTCTGCATTGCCCTTTGGCTTATCTACTGTACCCAGAGTGTTCACGAAGGTTCTGGCTCCAGTGGTAGCTTTCTTCAGGCTAAGAGGAATACAAATCTATCCTTATTTGGACGATTGCCTGATTCTGGCCCAAGGAAAGGACGAACTTCTTCATCATTTACAGTATGTGATGGCAGTGTTAAGATGCTTGGGGTATTCTGTGAACGAAATAAAGTCCAGTCTAGTACCCTCTCAGGACATGTGCTTTCTGGGTGTGAGACTGAATACAGCATCCCAGATGGCCTTTTTGACCCCGGACAAACAAAAGAATCTTTCCCTTTACTTCCACCAATTGTCTCGTCAGTCCAGGCTGACTGCAAGGACAGTCCTTCAAGCCTTGGGGTTCATGGCATCTTGTATTCTGGTACTTCCCAATGCCAAACTGCATATGAGGAAGCTACAATGGTATCCCCAAAATGTATGGACGCAGCACTGCCAAGATTTGGACACTGTCATTCAGATAATACCTTGCATTCAAAAGGAATTTTTGTGGTGGGCTCAGGAATGTCACCTAAACAAGGGACTCTCTGTGACCCGACCAGAGGCGAGTCAGATTTTAACGACAGATGCCTCAGACAAAGCTTGGGAGCTCATCTAAATGGAAAATGGGTACAAGACACGTGGCCTGCCAGACTTCAACATTTACATATCAACTTGAAGGAGATGTTAGCAGTCCAATTTGCATTGATAGCTTTCAAGGATTTACTTCTTCCAGGGCAGGTGTTGATTCAAACAGACAACACAACTGTCATGTGGTACATCAACAAGCAAGGGGACGATTCATATCCTCTATGCAGACAAGCAATGATTTTGTGGGAGACTGCTCTCAGTTTACAGCTAAATCTTCAGGCAAGGTTTCTGCCAGGAGCACAGAACTCCTTAGCAGATGTGTTGAGCAGACAAATTATGGATCCCCACGAGTGGAAATTGGATCCTCATGTATTTCAGAAATTGACAGTGTTATGGGGAACTCCAGACATAGATCTGTTCGCTTCTCCACTAAATTACCAGTTGTCAAAGTTTTGCACAAAAAGGTTTCATCCCACAGCTTGGAAAGTGGATGCTCTCTCATTCAGTTGGAGCAATCTTCACGTGTATGCCTTTCCACCTCTGCCTCTCCTCCCAAAGGTACTCCTGAAGGTCAGACAGGACAAGCCAAACATGATTTTAATAGCTCCGGATTGGCCTCGACAGCACTGGTACCCATTACTGAGAAGTCTGGTACGGGAGCCTCCATGGCCTTTGCCTTCGATTCCTCACCTGCTATCTCAGGAGAGCAGTCATCTACTCAATGTCAAACTTCACTCTCTACATCTAACAGCCTGGCATATTCTGTTTTAAACCCTGGAGGGTCTCAGCTTCCACAACAAGTTTTGAATGTCATTTTGGAGGCCAGAAGACCTAGTACAAGGAAAGTTTACGCAGATAAATGGAGGAGATTTTTATTTTGGAGTACAGCAAAGGACTTTGATGTTTCTAAACCTAATTTAAGTGTTGCTCTTCAATACCTTACTGAGTTATTGGACAAAGGTTTGTCCTTCTTCTCTATAAAGGTTCATGCTGCAGCGATTTCTGCTCACTATGACTGTGACCCACCATTATTTTCTCATCCTTTGTTTAAGCAATTCCTTAGAGGGGCAAAGAATATAAGACCCCCACGGAGAGCTCCTACTCCTGCTTGGGATCTCAATTTTGTGTTGGAGAAACTCACTCTACAACCTTTTGAGCCTGCGGCAACTGCAGAGTTGAAATATTTATCATGGAAGACTGCTTTTTTGTTGGCCATTACCTCTGCGAGAAGGGTTTCTGAATTACAGGCCCTTATGGCGGTTGAGCCTTTCTTAATTTTCCACAAGGATAGGGTGTCTTTGCATACTAACCCTTCTTTTATGCCTAAAGTGGTTTCTAGTGTGGCTTTAAACCAAACTATTCATTTGCCTACTTTTTATGCAAACCCCCAAAATAAAGGGGAGAGGATTTTGCACACTTTGGATATACACAGACAGTTACGATATTATTTGAGCAGAACTAAAGGGTTCAGGCAGTCTCAGCAGTTATTTGTTTCTTTTGCTTTGGGTTCTCAGGGCAAACCTGTTTCAAAACAAACTATTTCTAAGTGGATTGGTTTTTGTATTGCTTTCTGTTATTCCCATCATGGTAAGGAGATTCCAGCTGGGATTAGGCCTCATTATTCCACTAGGGCTACTGCCACTTCTACAGCTTTTTTAAGGGGGGTGGCTACTAAAGATATTTTGGAAGCAGCTACTTGGAGTTCAGTGCATACTTTCTCTAAGCATTACCACCTTCCACTTTACTCTAAATCTAGGGCTGGATTTGCCACTGCAATTTTACAGGGCATTTTGGCAGCCCCTAATGCTTTATAGTTTTGCCATCCTCCCTTACTTCTGCTTTGGGATTCTACCCATATGTAAGGACTGCAGCAATGTGAGATGAAGAACATAGTACAGTTTTGTACCTACCATAAATGTAGATGTTCGAAGATCCACATTGCTGCAGTCCAATTTACCCTCCCTCCTTCCCCTCTGTAGTAAGAGGTGGTGGTGTGGTTTGGGTTGTACATATTGTAAATATGGTTAGTGCAGGGGTGGTTGGTTATTTTTTGCTGTTTTTTGGCTTTGGCCTTTCTTGTTAGGGCCTTCTGACATCTGGGGCAAGAAAAGACTGAGGATATGACGTCGGTCATGCGCTTTTGTACCCTGACGTCCTGATGTCAGTTTAAAGCGCCGTGACCGACGTCAGCCTAATACTTTGGTATTCGGGCCGACCGAGGACAGCGGACTACCCATATGTAAGGACTGCAGCAATGTGGATCTTCGAACATCTACATTTATGGTAGGTACAAAACTGTACTTTTAATCCTCCAGAAGGGAACAGTTGTCCCAAATTGATGGCTGCACTGACACATATTATCTAGCCTAAAATTAAGGTTAAACTAAATTGTGTACTGTTCTATTAATTGTATTAAAGTATTAAGGCTACTAGGGAGGTTTGTTACCTGTTATTCACTCACCATATTTTTCAACCTTAATTTTTTTTCACTGACCTGCTTGCCATTGTAGTTTTAAATTTTGCATTTGCGTCAGCAAGGAATACTCAGAATTCTCAAGTTAACTGCTTGTACCTGTCTTCATGGAAGTGTACCCCCCAATGAACCTTTGTAAATTTCACTCAGAAAAAAATGCACATCTGCCTTCTGCAGACATCTCAACTTCACTGAACATTTGCCAGAGGAAAACAAACAACCTAATATCTTTGCAGTTGTAAGAAGCTTAGCATTTTCCTGACTTTCATCATTTTGTCTTATTTCTAAAGCCTGCATGCTTACAATAATCACCTGTTTACATCTTAACCCAAAGGTGTAGTAATCTAGACATTCACTCTTGTAAAATAAAAAGAGAAAATATCCTAATTCTACATATAATCCATGCACTTTTACACCCCACCCCAGCAGCTCACTTTCAGGCTTACTGCTACAGGATAGCTCCCGCCCTGAAATGGCCACCTCACCAGCCCTGGCTTCGTGTGGGGTGTGTATGGGTCTCCACCAGACCCACATGCCTGTCTCCAAGCCTGATTATGTGTAACTGCATGCACACAAGGTAGTGCATTATCAAAATCATTCCCTATCAAAACATTTGCAGGGATATCCTCACACACACACCTACTTACTTCCTTTTAAACCCTCCCAGTCAAGGTGAACCCTGGCTGAAGGCATTTGGAATGGGGTCCCCCCCTAAAGCTCTGAATGGAGTGGACTGCCCAAGTAAGTACTGCTCCTCTTTAACCATTGCAGGCTTCACAATGGTTATATCAGAGGCTGTTTCTCTCTTAGTGGTGGCCTGTTTTCCATCCACTAAGAAATGATATAAACTCTGGTGATAATTTGGTACCCCTGTTGTCTCCAGACAACTTACCATTAGCATGCTGTTGATGTTCTTTGTGTTTCACTGTTGCAGTCATCACACTTCAGTTGGCCCGAATACCAGAGGCTTAGTATTTCTGCGTCAGTTGCTGTCGCTCCAGGCTGATGTCAGGTCTTCAGTGCTATAAAATCAGGCAACCGATGCCATTACACCAGTCTTTCTTGCCGAGGAGCCCAAAGCAGAAGCAGTTCACATGAGTGCCGGCCGACCGCTACCTGAGTTTTCATTTCCGAATTGAAGTTGAAGTCTTCTAAAGCTAAGTACCCCATTGGGGATCCTTTTTTCTTGCTCTAACCAATGTCAGAAAAAGTTAACAATCTTCTCACCTGTGGAAAGCAAATACCACACTGAGACTTCCATTCTTACTGCATCACCAGTTTAGGCCCAGACCACAGCATTCCCTGTTGTCGCTTTTATGCTTTGTTCACTGCCAGAACTATTAGTCGTCGGGCCCTTATTGTTGCTAGATATTTTAGCTCTCAGTCCTGGAATTCCGATATGGCTTCAGTAAGCCATCCGACTACCGATCTTCTGAAAAAAAGTAAGGATAAAGACAGCGACAGACCGCCCAGGTCCAAAACTGCAGACGGCGCTTCCATTAAGCTAGTCGTCAGTTCTCCGGTCCTCAGTGAGGTGCTTTCGCAGCCCCTGATGCCCGCTTCTGTGGATTCACAGGCTGCTACCAATACCCTTTCGGAGTCCGGTATGCAGTGAGGCTCTTTGACTAAGGATCCTGCGGCTGTCTCTACCTTGGATGGGTCCAGTGCCACTGAGCAGGCACCGGTTTCCGAGGACGTTCTTCGCACTACCGATACTCGACACAAACCGACTTCTTTTGCATCTTCAGTTCTTTCTAAAACTAGTGAGTTTCTAAGGCCCATGGTACGAACTACGCCCAAAAAAACGATGACCCAAGCTCAGGGACCTGCTTCCATGCCTCAATCTCAAATGCTTAAAATGGCGGAAGACCTTATTATGCTTATTAGGGGAAGCCAGGCTATCCCTTTTAAAAGAAAGAGATTTGTTCCCAGTAGTTTTATCTGAACAGGAGTCCAATGACTCTGATGCTTCTGAGTATGAAGACATGCAACCCCTCCCTGCTTATGAGGATTCTGATGCAGAGGAATCCATTCCTTCTGCCTCTCCACCCGAGGATTTTTCATTTGGTGAAACCCTACATACTTTAAGGGAGCATTTCCAATGGGAATGTCAGGACTATCCTCAGTCAAAAAAGAGACTCAGGGAATTTTTAGATTTACCACAGCACAGACCTTTAGCCATTCCTCCTGTCCTGGATGTTGTGGATGATGTTTTTATGGAATCCAGTTTGACTCCTGACACCCTTCCTCCTGCTCCCAGGAAACCTGACTGGTACTACAGAGTCCCCGACTCTCACAAATTCCTTTTAAAAATCCTACTGCTGACCCAGAAGTCATCTCCCAAGGACCTAAAGAAACTAAAGCAACCTCAGCTAAGAATCCACCCCCTCAGACAGGGATTCCCGAGCTTTAGGCAGATGGGATAAAAAAGTATACACCTCTGCAGCTCTTGCTATTAGAGCAATAAATTGTCAGTTCCACATGCTGAAATATCTGCAGCATACCATGGAACTCCTCAAACAAAAAATATCTTCCTTTCCTGCATGTGTAGAAAATAAAGAATTACAAGAGCTTATGCATTCTGCAAGCCAAGTTACTAAGCACACCTTACAGTGTGGCTTTGATGCCCTAGAAGCATCTTGCAGGGCAGCAGGCACTGGTTCTGTCCTTAGAAGGCATGCATGGCTTAAGGAACAGCCCTTGCCAGACCAAGTCAAATCAAAATTATTGGATGCTCCATTGAACAAAGACAATTTGTTTGGCACCAAGGCAGAAGAGGTCTTAAAAAAGATGGAACAAAAAGCTAAATCTATGCAGACAGTTAAAGACTTTTTACAGGTCCTGCCTCTGAGGTACAGTAGGCATTGCCCCTCCAAGCACTGGTCTTTTCTGGCCCCCTTCAGGCCAGCTCAGCCCAGACCCAGGGGAACAGACCCTCCAGACAGCAGTCCCAGGGAATGCAGAGATCTAAGCAATGGAGTTCCTCCTCATCAAAAACAGGGAGTGCTAAGCCACCCCCTTATGGTAACAACTCATTATGACTTTACACCTCCACCCCTTACCTCTGCCCATCTGCTTGTGCCCCTTGGAAGAAAACTCTCCTTCCATGTAAACAGCTGGGCCTCTTAGGCAGCGCAGTGGTTAACGTGGTCGCCTCACAGCAAGAGGTTCTCTGGTTCGATTCTCAGCTGGGGTGTCTTCTGTGTGGAGTTTGCATGTTCTCCCTGCATTCGCGTGGGTTTCCTCCGGGTACTCTGGTTTCCTCCCACAATCCAAAGATGCATCTGGAGCGTTTCTCCCTGGGCCTCCGCTGAAAATAGGCTGTGTCCTAGTTGGACTTTCCTGGTCAACATATAGTTTTATTACCAACAACCGATGGGGCTGCAACATAGTGTCCCAGGGATGCAAATTTTATTTCTACACTCTGCCAACCCCAAAAGGGTTCCGAGATCTTCCTCCAAACCAGTGGGCAGAGGCCAAAAAGCAAGTCCTTTCCTTGCTCTCCATGAGGACAATACAGCATGTTCCTGCAGACCAGATAAGCCAAGGTTTCTATTCCAGACTCTTCCTGGTACCAAGAAAAGAGGGCACCTGGTGCCCAGTCCTCGCTCTGTCCATTCTAAACACCTTTCTGGTGATACCAACATTCAAAATGCTTACCCTCCAGCAGCTTCTTCCTATGCTTTCCAAGGTTGCTTGGTTAGCCACCCTAGACCTAAAAGAGGCCTACCTACACATCCCAATCAGGGAATCATGCAGGAAACATCTACATTTCAGGGCAGGATCTATGCACTTTCATTTTTCTGTGCTTCCCTTTGGCTTATCCACTGCTACTATAGTTTTCAGGAAATGGCTGGCTCCAGCCATTGCTTTTTGTAGACATTGTAGATGATTGCCTGATTCAGGCAGACAGTCAGGAAAAGCTGTTACAGCACCTGACCTTTGGTAAAGGACCTACTGACCTCCCTGGGGTATACTGTCAGTGAAAAGAAATAAAAACTAGTCCCCACGCAAAAAATTGTATTCCTGGGAGTAAGCCTGGACACAGCATCCCAGACGGGATTCCTTACTCCAGAGAAACAAGCTTGTCTGACAGGCAACTTCTCTCAACTAGCCACCAGAACCCAGTTATCCACAAGGAAAATCCTGCAAGCTCTAGGGTTCATGGTCTCTTGCATTCTAACCATTCCATATGCCAGACTGCATATGAGGAAACTACAATGGTACCTAAAAAGCCTTTGGTGTCAACACTCTCAAGACCTGGAAACTATCATGCCAATGATACCCTGTATAAGGAAAGATTTTCTTTGGTGGGCAGCAGCATGCAACCACAACAAGGGACTTCCCTTCTCACAACCCCATGCCACGCAGAGCCTCACCACAGATGCATTAGACTATGCCTGGGGTGCACACCTGGATGGCAGGTGCATTCAGGGCCATTGGAGCCCAAATCAAATACATTTGCACATCAACTAAAAAGAGATGCTAGCTGTTCAGCACGCCCTGACAGCTTTCAGACCCCTACTCTCCCCAGGGCCTCTACTGATCAAAACAGACAACACCACAGTGATGTGGTATATCAACAAGCAGGGAGGGCCTCACTCTTATCCTCTCTGAAGGCTCGCCATGACCCTTTGGCACACAGCCTCAGCCATGCAAATACACCTGCTAGCACAATTCCTGCCAGGCTCCCTAAACTCTCTGGCAGACAACTTAAGCAGAAACCTGCTAGACTCCACACGAGTGGCAGATAGACCACAGAACCCTTCACCCTTGTAACCCAGAAATGGGGCACCCCAAAGGTGGACCTCTTTGCCTCCCACTCCAATCATCAGCTCAGCAAATTCTGCACCAGGGAACCTCACAGCAAGGCCTGGAAAGTGGATGCTCTAACCTTCCAATGGGTAAATCTTTCTGTCTATGGATTTCCCCCTGTACCACTCATTTCAAGGGTACTGCTCAAAATAAGGGAGGAAAACCCAAGGGCAATCCTGATTGCCCCAGGCTGGCCACGCCAGCACTGGTACCCACTGCTGTGCAGCCTGTCACCCCTGCTACCATGGCACCTACCTCAGATCCCAACACTCCTGACCCAGAAAAATGGAAAATTCATGCATCCCCAATTGCAGATTCTCAACTTGGCAGCCTGGCTTATTCCCTGACCTCTCCTCAAGCTGCCAGCCTAAGCAAACAAGTCCTAGATATGTTATAGGTCAGGTCAGACACCCCAGGACTAGAAAATCCTATACTGACAAGTGGAAAAGGTTTTGCACCTGGATCCATACTAAGGGAGCTGAAACAGCACAGCCCTCCCTACCTCTCATCCTGGATTGTCTAGCTGACCTACTACACAGGGGTCTATCCTTCTCTTCTATTAAAATTCATAATTCATGCCTCTGCCATCTCTGCTCATTACAGCACAGAGCCACCTCTCTTCTCTCCCCCTCTCATCAAACAGTTCCTAAGAGGGGCTAACAACTTAAGGCCACCCAGAAGAGCTCCTACCCCAGCTTGGGACCTTAACTTTGTGTTGGAAAAGCTCACCCTACCCCCCCTTTGAACCTGCAGCTGATTCCTCTCTTGGAAAACGGCCTTGCTTCTGGCCATCACTTCAGCTAGAAGAGTTTGAGCTACAAGCACTCATGGCTGTAGAGCCCTTCATTATTTTCCATGCTGACAGGGTCTCCCTCAGGACTAACCTATCCTTCATGCCTAAAGTGGTGTCCAGCGTGGCTCTCAACCAATCCATTCATTTACCCACCTTTTTCCATAACCCACAAAACAAGGGGGAAATGATTCTGCACTCTCTAGATGTGCACAGACAGCTCAGATCCTATCTGGATAGGACTAAATCTTTTAGAAAACCTGGCCAAAAGATCCTACCTCTCTGGATGGAGAGATTTTCCAGGAGACCTGTAGAACATCTCCCAAGCAGTCTAGGCAGTACCATCCCCCAGTAAATTTGTGGTTATGGTGTGCATCAATGTGTGGAAAGAGCAAGGTGTATAGCTGCGTCTATCCTTAGAAAGCTGGACACAGTGCTGTAGTGCCCTGAAGATATTCCACATTGTTGCAAAGGCTATTTGTAGACTGCATAGTGATGTCTGCTGCCACCAGATGTGGAGTCCCAAAGGACACTCGGGCTATCAGTCCTCCTGATAAGAAGTCACTGATGATGGAAAGACTTGAAGCACATGTATGTGTCTAGTACTGTTTTAATCAGGGCATTGACTTACTTTGTGGATATTGTTCAGTATTTGAGGAATTTACCAGGAAAAGCAACCAATACTTTGAAATAATTCCCTGCAGGACTGAGGTCTCTGTTGGAGACCCAGTTGACAGCAGTTGCATCCATTTCTTTGCTGGCAGTGCACTTGATACACAGTACAGTGGCTGGAGCAGCTAGAGTGGCTGCCTTAGTGTGTAGGCAGCCATAGCTATTCATTACTGAGTTTGCAATCCACTTCAAGGAGGCTTTTGTTAGTGATTCTTTTGCTAGAACGTCTATGTTTGGACAAAACGTTAAAGATAAACTGATGCAATATGAGCAGAAAAGCAGAATGCTAGTTGCTATTTTGGCTCCTAAGAGGTCCATTCAAAGGAAGAAAAAATGGCACCAAAACTTGTGGTTTTGTAAATCCCAACAGTCCCAGCTGGGGAAACCGTACAGCAGAGGATCCCATGGTAGAGAGGAATTCTAGTCTAACCGTCTCCCCAGCGGTAGAGTTGGTCCGCAATAATAGAGGATCCTTTTGATCAGTATGAACCCTGAAAGGTTGCCTGACTGTCAAACTCTTGTGAAAGTTGGGGGACCTTTTTCTCTGTATCTACCTGCATATCTGGCCTTCACACAGGACAAGTCGATATGAGAAGTTATTTCCAAAGGCAACTCAGTACCATTTTTAGCACTGCCCAAACATCTGCCATTGCTTCCCCACCAGTTCCACCCTGTCAGAGGTAGCAGCACAATCGAAGGTATACAGATGTTTAGAAAAAGAGCCATACAGAAGGTCAAACCAGACCAGTTGGGGGGTAGAGATTTTACTCTCTATTCTTATTTGTGCACAGCAAGACCTAGGACCTCAGACCAATACTCTGTTTAAATCACTTGAATCATTATGTAAAAAGTAGTCATTTTGGATGGTCATGGTGCAGACTATCCTACCTTATATGCAGACAAAGAGAGTGGATGTGTTGTTTGGATCTCCAGGATCTATAAATACACATCAAAACAGTAAAGTCATTCAGGAGATTCCTGCGCTTTCAGGTGGGAGCCAATTGTTATGAATTCCAAGTCTTTCCATTTGGACTCACAACAGCCCCCTGGAGTGTTTACTAAATGTATGGTTCCATTCTCAGCACACATACAGTTATTAGGGTTTATTAAAGCACTGACAAAAAAAAAAAAACAGATAATCAGCCATCAAGAGCCAAATCAAAGAAGAAGAAAAAACTCAAGAACTGACAACATGCTACAATAAGACTAAAAAGTAAAATATAACAACTAGTAATAGCATAAATATAGGTGCAATCATGACTACAGAGTCAAATAAAATTTACAAAGAATCCCTTCAGCCTTTGAGCCACGACCAGTGAGGCTTTTTCCGTACTTTGACAGCTGGATCATAGCAGCACGCTCTATGGAAACCTTTCTTACAGCAAGACAGTAGTTGCTCCAACTGTGCCTATCTTTAAGGATTAGAGTCAAAAATCCCAACAGTAACCATCACAATCCTTAACATTTATCACGTCAGTTAGATGCACTCAACCAGAAGGCAACATTAATGCTAGTCATGAGTTCTTCAGTTTAAGAAGTCATGAGTTTTTTTCAAAAAAACTATACCCCACCATACCTGCAGTACTCAAGGTTCCAGGCCTGATGACCACCGATATCCAGATGGTTCCATATGCCAGACTAAACTTGAGGATCTTGCAGTGGACTCCGTGGAATCAAGCAGCCCAACCCATGGCTCTTACAATAAATTTTTCAAAATTTTGCATCAAGCATCTACTATGGGGAGGCCAAAATCTGTCTACAAATGGTATCCATTCATCCTACTCACACCGTCACAATAACTAATGGATGTGTCCTTATTGGAATTGGGGGAACATTACTTAAACAAGGTGGTCTAGGTAGGTAGACACCTTAAGGGGCCAAAATCGTACCTTAGTGCTCTGGAAATGAGAGCAGTTCCAGCACTCCAGGCATTTAAGGACTTGCTCATCCATGGTGCATTTATCCATCTAATCTGACAACATGGCAGTGGTGGGGTACATAAATAAGCAAGGAAGTACCAGATCGTACCTCCTTTACTGAGAAGTAATGATGGTTTGGGACTGGGCTGTAACATCACATCACTTTCTTATAGCAAGACATATACCAAGGTTATCTAATGTGATTGGGGAGAAGTTGAGCAGACTGGTCTTGCTCTCACATGCATAGTTTCTCAGCAGTGCAGTAGCTAGGAAGACTACTAGCAGTATGCTACAATAAGACTAAAAAGTAAAATATAACAAGTATAACCACTTGCCATAATGGCTAAGGTCATTACCTCTCATGCACAAATTACATGGTTCGATCCTGAACCCCAGTCACCTGTATGAAGTCTGCATGCGTCTCTTTAGGGTTCCTACCACCCTGAAAAAGTGCTGAATATTTCCTCCTCAGTCTCGCCCAAGAGTAGAGTTGTGGCCAGCAGCCCTGGGTCAATAAGCTATTGGCCGTCTGGTGTGCAGTTGCCCAGCTTAGGTTACCTGGTATAGCTCTGTAGAGCAAAAGCCGGATGTAAAAACAATCAACCTACCAAACATAAATTGATTGCCACAGTCAAGGTAGGTTCACTGAGAGGATGCCACTTGAAAGTGGATGACATGATCATAAGGAGGAGGTTGGACATCCTGTGGTGTATCCAGGAGTCAAAATGGAGGGGCAGTGCTATAAAGCCATTTGGCTTGGGATCCAGAGTTTACTACTTGGGGGGGGGGGGGTAGACTAGAAATGGTTGGGGAATAATGGTGAGGGAGAGGCTTCCAAAGTCAGTGAGGGATGTCGTACGAACTAGTGACAAACTCATGCTAGTCAGACTCCAGTGTAAGGATAGGGAAGCATTCATGATCTCAGGCTGTGGCCCACAGCAGATTTGTGATAATGAGGAAAAGTGTGCACTCAGACAGCATTTGCAGGGCCATCAAAATCAAGCAAGGCAACATGAATTGGTGTTGATAATGGGTTAACTGAATGCAGATATTGGGATATACAGGAGAATATGAGGAATGCCTGGGTGGCGACAGCAGGAATGAAGGAGAGGCCTTTCTAGGCTTCTGTCTGGCAAGTGGCTTAATGGTGAACAACACGTGGTTCAGCAAGAGAGACTGTCAGAAGATCACATACAAGAGTGGCTAACATTCAGCTGAGGTTGACCTCTTCCTCGGAAAGGGCAGTGGGATAGACTCAACAATGGCAAAGTCATCCGCAGTGAAACATTCGGCCCACAGCATAAACCACTGATTGCCACAATTAGCTGCAAGCAGTGGTCAGTGAAAACTGTAAGGTCAACAGAGACTAGGCTGAAGACCTGGAAGTTGACTGGAAACAAAGCACAAGAGTTCAAGGAATTAAGGTGAGTGAGCTCCTCTCTGATAATTTCTGTTTGAGAAGAGGAACCAGGCAGGGGGTGTCCTCTTTTCCCTTTATTACTTGCATTATATTTAGAATCATTGGCGAAGAAAATAAGGGACTCACAAATTCAAGGATATAATTGGTATAGTAGACAAGAATAGCTGACTGTATTTACAGATGATATTTTCTATCTGATAAAACCAGAAAAGGACTTTTGCAGAACATTTTGAGGCAGTTTCAGATCTTTTCAGGAAACAAAATTAATGAAGCTAAAACAAAGGCAGTAGCTGTAAATTATGTACCCAGTTGAAGAATTGGTTCGATAATATCCATATTTATGGAGACATTATAAAATTAAGTACTTAGTTGTATGGATTAAACAGGATTCTGGTGTGCCCACTAAGGATATGTGGGAAGAGACTAAACAAAAGATAATACAAAAATTTAAGAAATTGGAAGCTCTGTTACATGGATATGGATAATAAGATACAAGCAGTTAAAATGTTTTTAATCTGTTTAGTTTTGTATACAGGTCAGGCATATTTTTATCAACCAAAGGAGAAGTTGTGGATAGCAATTAATAAAGAGCTGATGAATTTATCTGGGAGGGGAAGACGGTAAGAGTCAAATGGGATAAGCTGATTCTCTTCCAATAGAACAGGGTGATTTGGGATTGCCTGATTTAAAGGGGTATTTCAGAGCTACACAGTTAAGTTTCCTTTACATAACAGTAGCAGAAACCTATAATTCAAAGTGGAAACTGATGATGAAACGGGGGAGGGGGGCCTCAAGAAACAAGGAGAGACTGGGATTTTGGATGACGATCCTTAAGGAGACTAACAATAACCATACAGAATATTATATTCTTAAAGTAGCAGAAAGTATTCCAAGAACTAAGCCAACACCGAAATAGAGAAAGAAGATTCTACCAATAGGGATGACTGCAATTAGGGATGCAGACAATAGGCAAGAGAGGGCTAGAATTTATTGAAGAAAGCTGGCATAAGAACCAAGGTATTGTGAGCAAATAATTAGAGAGGGAAAGGTAATAAAATGAGAGGAGGTGAAGGATTTATTTGGACTGCAGGCTAGAGATTGCCTTCCCTATCAAGGACTGATATCAGAGTATAGGCACAGATAAACAAACAGGGACATGTGAAGCTAAAGACTAGCACCAATAGAGTTTTTATTAGAATCTGGAAAAGAAGCTGCTGTTAAAAAATGAATGACTAGTATTGCATAGAAAATACTGCATGATAACTATAGGAATCAATCCGAGGAGGTTAGAAAGGGCTGGGAATAGAGAGTGGATAAGCAATTCACAAAGAAACAATGGGGGATATATGTAGGTCTCTTGCGTATGCAACAAAGCCTAGAAGATTTAGGATCACTGCTTGGAAGTGTTTACATAGGTATTTTTATACCCCAAGTAGATAGCTAAGAATTTGGGGTCTATATAAGAAGCTTGAATGGTCAAAAGAGCGAACACTGTTTGATCGAGCTTTAAAGACTGAACTTCTAAACAGTGAAGACACGGAACAGCAATATTGTTTCCTAGGGAAAAAAAATGGCTGCTCCGCAAAAAAAAAAAAAAAAATGTAACCACAATAAAAAGTGGGGGGATTCGCCCATCACTCCCTCCCCTACTTAAATATACCAACTCCGAAATTGCACCACAGTGGAGGAAATGGCAAACTTCCAAAGATGGCCCAGCAATTTTTTTTTCCCTGGGAAAAAAATCCCTGTTTACATGTCTTTGCTCTTTATTGCCTTCAATCTTGAATAAAGCTCGTCGATCAAAGAGCATTCGCTCTTTTGACCATTCGAGCTTCTGATATCGGCACTAGAATTTTTCCTCTGGTAGACAACAAATGTTAGAGGTGTGATGGGGAAGGAGGAGGTAACTGGAAACTTATTTTCTGGGAGTGTAATTAGCTGGCAGACCGAGATTCCACACAGGCTACTCTGTCTGGAAATTATTTTTTTCAGCTATGATACAGATTCGGAATTGCCTAGACACATAGTAAGGCCTTCCTGTATCTAATTGTGGTGGCTGCCTGTAAAGTAATTACTAGAAAATGGAAATCAGTCTAAACCAACTGTACTAGAAGTAGTGAATGTAGTAACAGAGAGAAAAACAACTGGAATTGGGATATTTAGAAAAGGGTAGGAGCAACTTACATAGAAAAAAATGGGAACTGTGGGAACAATACTTGCAGGGGAGGAACGAAGCTTAAAAGAAGGCAGGATCTGAATGAGCTATGTGATGTTTGTCTGACAATGAATGGATAGATTGTAAGTGATGTATAATGTTTGCAACTAAAATTGTCAGTATGATTTGTGATGTATAATGTTTGCAACTAAAATTGTCAGTATGGTTTGTTTTCATTTATATAAATGTACGATTAACTATGTCGTACGTGATAATTTAATAAAGATGTTTCTTGTTTGAAAAAAAAAAGAGTTCAAGGAATTACTTAGGATGCCAGCACTTCAGGAAGAAGAGGAAATAGGTGGAGCTGAAGTAGAATGGCAGCACCTCAAAACAGAATCTGAGAGGGCTATAGAACAGGTATGCAGCCGAGCCAGGCACGGAAATAAGGTAGATAAGGAAAGCTGCTGGTGAAATGCAGATGTCAAGGCACTCTCAAAAGATGGAAGGTGTACAGGAAGATGTGGGAGATAGAAAAGACAGACTGGAGTTAGAAGGACTACTGGTTGGCTAACAAAGAGCCAGAGAGGAGTTACAATAGCAAAGAACAAGGCATCATAGGTACTTTACCAGCTACTGGGAAGTGATTGTAGACAGCATAAAGCAGCTTTATCAGGTGGCAAGGCAAAGACAGAAAGATAAAGAAGATAGTCAGACACCCTTCATAAGGGATGCCAGCAACAACCTGCTCACCAGTCCACAAGACATCAAAGGCAGTTGGAAGAAGTACTTCCAGCAGGTTCTGAATAATGAAAATCAGACAGAAGCTGTACTGCCCCAGATACAGCATACGGTGAAAGAAGAGGAGTAGCCCACCATAGAAGAAGCTAAGAAAAATGAAGTCCGGAAAAGCAGCAGGCTCAGATAAGGTTACTGTAGATACGATCAAGATGTAGGGGGAGATGGGGAAGAAATTACTTAAAAAGTTACTCATAGCAGTATGGAGAGAAAGGTGTATCCCAGCTGATTGGAGAATAAGCATACTGGTGTACAGGAACAAAGGGGACACCCACAATTGTGGGCAATACATGCATATCAAACTCCTGTCACAATGAATGATTCTGGAAAGGGTGACTGATATGTGAATGCACAGAGTAATAGAAAGCAAGATGGGAGATGAGCAGTTCGGATTCAGATTGGGGTGCAATATAACCAACCCAATGTTCTCAGTGACGCCGATAGTAGAGAAGATGCTAGAAACGAGCAAAGAGTACAACTAGGCATTTCCATACTTGGAGAAAGCGTATAGCAAGATCCCAAGAAAGCAGCTTATAGCGGTCCTACAGTGGTTCTAAGTCCCAGAAACATTGGTAGAATTAGTGCAAGCTATATACAAGGACCCAATGACTCAAGTACTGTATTTGGTCTCACATAGGGGGTTCTGAGTGGAAGTGGGTGTGCATCAGGGTTCAGCTCTGAGCCCTCTGCAATTCTTATTAGGGGTTCACTACATTAGCAAATAGATTGGTGGAGGCTGCTTAACAAAGTTGTTGCCTGCAGATGATGGGCATTACAGGCAGACTCCAAGCAAGAAGTCAGCAGAGGACAGAGGAGTGGAATACAAAACTGAAGCTACATGGTTTGAAATTGATTACAGATAAGACTGTTGCCATGGCAGCAAACACAGGAAATCAGAAGAAGCAGAGAACTGAGAAGGGAAGATAGTGGAACAGGATAACAGCGTCAAGTATCTTGGAGTGGCGTGGTTGAGGAGAAAAGTCTGAATGAGGTCAAAGCTAGAATCGGAGAGGCTGCAGCAAAATGGCACATTGTGTCAGGGGTAGTATATGACATAAAAATGCCAAATAAACTGATAAGTAGGTGTTAACAGGAATACTGTATGGAACAGAAAGCTGGCAGTAAAGACAGAGCAGCTGAAGACGCTAGAGGTGATGGAGATGAAGTGCCTCAGTCTGGTGGTAGGAAACACACTGTGGGACAGAAGAAGCAGTGAGGCCATCAGAGTAGGAGCCATAGTAGCACAATTTGCAGAAAAGGTCAGAGAGCAAATTACAGTGCACATATGCAGAAAAGAAGATAACAATTCAGTGAAGAAAGTTTGGGAAAGATGGGAAGTAGCCAAGAGGAAACAAGGGCATTCAGCAAAGAGATGGATGTATTGTGTGAGAGAATACTTGCAACAGTCAGGTATGACTGTCAAAGAAGGCTGGAGAGTGGGACTGAATTAAGAGAAATGGCTGCAGTTGACGTGCCAACCCAAACCTGTGTAGAAAATGGAGGAAAAGAGATGATGCAGTAGCTTGGAAGATTTCCTGGAGGTGAGGAAGATGCTTTTGTGATCTCTTAGCTTTGCCATTCAACACCAAATGCAACTGTGTCTCTTCCATTATCCCCCAATAACTGTCCCAAAGAGATGCATTCTACCACATTTGGCCTCTCATTTCCCCAGTTTCCACTTGTAATCGAATTTCTAAAGAAAGCCAAAATGTGTAGAGTAAATGTCATTCTCATATCCCCTTTCTAGTCATGCCCAAGTTTGTTCCCTCTGCTGTGGCCTCATCTCAAGAGAAGACCTTTTCTTCTGCAGCACCTTCAACTAATCTGCCATCTGTCCGGACAGCCTCACCCAACAACTAATCCCTACACTTGATCACATGGTTTCTTCACTTCCAGTGATGACAAGGAAAACATTGCTTCCTTCTGGGGCGGTCAGTCTGACAACTGCCTCTCAGACTTACTGCTAGGAAGATTTATAAAGGGAAATGGAAAAAGTTCTTAGTTTGGGCTGCTCAACAAAAAACAGACCATTTCGCAACAGCCATACCCAAACTCCTTACCTTCTTATCAAACATGTTCAAGAATAGGAATAGTTGTTTATTAGTAAAAGTTTGGCAGCTATATCGTTTTTTACCTACACTTTTCTTTTCCTTAGCTTTACAGACTGTAGTTTGGCAGCTATATCTTTTTTTACCTACGCTTTTCTTTTCCTTAGCTTTACAGAAGGTATACAAAGCATTTTGAAGAGATTTTCCTACTACTGCAGACAACTGTTGGTTTGATCAACCACCCTCCCTACCCCCACCCCCACAATCTGGATTTCTTCCTAAAGACACCAAGTTCCTCTCTGAGCCAGCACATTCTGCAAATACTAAATTCCTTTCCTGGAAGATCCTCACCCTCATAGCCATTACTCTTGCAAAGCACTTCTCAGAGCTACATGCTTCATCTTCTAAGTTTCCTTACCCGATTTCACATTCTGACAGAGTCAGACTTGAAACTAACGCTGACTTCATGCCAAACGTTGCTACTGAAGTGAACCTGAACCAGTCCATTCACCTCCCACTATTATTCTCAAAGTATTCCAACAGAGGTGAGTACAAGTTGCATCGATTAGATGTACACCGGCAACTCGGCTTTTATTTTTACTAGACAAAAGAATTCAGGAAAGATGTGCTTTTTTTTTTTTCCCAGATGCCAGAAAAGGACACAGAGGAGCTAAGGTGACCTTATCGAAGTGAATGGCCAGAGTGTATTGGCTACTTTTATTCTCTCAGCAATAGACTTTTAACATCTAGACTGACAGCACACACTGTCAAGAGTTCAGGCTACATCTTTCTGCAAAATTTGCCACTCGAAGAGATTACTGCTGCTGCTTTCTGCTCAACCCTACACACTTTTGCTTAACTATATAGCGTGGATATCTCGTCCAAAACTTGAACCTCCTTTGAAGCCACCATTTTTAAGTGCTTGTTATCATAGACCGATATAGGCCTGCTGGGAATTCGGTCCACCAGTTCCCAGTGTGCAGAGAGAACTCATACTAAATATATATATGTTATGTGCTTACAGGAATGCTAGCTTTAGCTGGTTTCTGGCTCAACAATGGAACAACCCACCCACTTGAAACCCCACCAAAACTGTTATTTCTGAAGGAATCTGTAATAACTCTGGAGGGATGTTTTTCTTTCCACAGTTCCTTTGAAACATAATTTTCATAGCCCTGCCTTATTGTTAGTGGGATTTTGCTTCTAAATCTTTATTGCTCAGTCTGGAGACTTTCTGGGCAGAAGGGGCTAATGGAACAGAACCAGAGCTAGAGCTTGCAAGGAGATGTGTTGCCAGCAAAATAGGCACCAAGTCAACCAGTGCACCAGTTTCCAGTGTCTGAACAGAGACTAGCTAAATCTAGCACTTTGGTATGTACATAATTTCTGTTTTTGTATGGTTATATTACCGAATGTTAATTAAGATATTGAACATTTCTTGTCTTGCTTGCACTCTTACTACATTTTTGTTACACTGGCCATACACTAATAAATATCTGATAATTGGGATGACAGCATTTGTCTTGCAGCAGAAGTTGCAGAGTCCAAAAAAAATTGAGACTGTAATCAAAGGATGTGTGATCATGAATCAACTAACATTTTATTAAATACATTTTTAAAAAGCGAATTTTTTAACTTTGTAGGCAAGTTACAAAATATATTTGTGTCTTTTGCATACACATTCAACATCGCTAGACCTTTGTACTACTCTAAAAGTCTTGTTTTACACATTTGACAAAAAAGTGTGATTATTCAGTATTTCAAGTAGCACTTTCTAAGCTTGATGATGGCATTATTCAGCATATGGTCTTCAGTATATGTCAATCAAAATAATGTGCATTTTTTATTATAGGATTCAACATGGGTGGAAGAAAAACAGCAGCTCATCATATTCAACCAGGAATTGTTAGAAAAGGTGAGTTATTAATGATATTTAAACATAATATTTAGCTGTTCTTTAGTATATGACCTACTGCATAGACTGCAGAACAAGTGTTAGTGAGCACAGCCCCATCCTGTCAGCCTATGCAGCATTGCACCATTTAGTCATGCATGTCACATGTACATAAGTAGTATGGAAGTAGTTGGTACTGCAGATGATTGCCTTGGTAATCATGTACACAATTTATATAACTACTTCAGATAAGTACAGCTGGATGATTTTATTTAGAAAATAGTTCAAAACAGAAGGCTGGAAATCTCATATATGGTTATTAGATGTCCATCTTTGACTGTTGCATTATTCTTACTCTGAGGAGATCCTGCTGGGGATAGCCTAACATCCAGCCAGTATACCAAAGCCTTTACACCTTCCTGACATTGTACTTCTGATGTATGTCATATGTACAATGTGTAAGGCACATATGTGCCATACAGACACCTAATTCTCAGAACATCTTTGCCGCCAGTCCGAATGCTACTTCTGAATTCTGTATATATGCCATTCACCAAGCTGGTTCATCTACCAAGCTTTCTAAAGTTGTGCCCTGTTGGGGTTCCATCCTTTCTTTTTTCCTCCTTGTAGTTTTTCATGCCATCCAGTAAAGGAAAATGTAAATGGGGGAGGCAGAGTACCTAAAAAGACACAAGGAGTGTTTTTTTTTTTTTTTTTGTGCTACACACAGCCATACACAGTGTACGATTTGTCAGGCATTTGTCCCTAATACACTCTGCAGTTATTTGTTGTCCCTCTTTATTTATTTGAAAAAACAAAGTTTGAATTTTTTGGCTAGGGTACCATGGCCGAATCCACCACCCTGAAGTTCAGACGGCACTTAAGAAAAAAGCTAAAAAGGCATGTACTGATCCTGCTGCTGTTCAGCCTCCACTGAACATCTCCCTCAGGTTAGATGAAGAACCCGAGGGACCATCCAGAGCAGATGGCAATTTCCTCTGCCACGACCCAGTTGGATGCCTTCACAGAGCTGTCTACCTACACATCCGCTGAGGCTGTGCATACATCTGGTACTGATGTAAGGGGAACCACATCTGATTATATCAGCGGGGCCTAGGGAGATTCCCCAAATATTAATTAGAGAAGAGGTGCTTGGTACCCACATTGAATCTAGGCAGGGATCTGAACCTCCTAGATTTGTGAAAGCAGATGTTCCTTTAAAAAAGAAACTGAAAACCAAACGTGGATTCTGTGGCTAAGGATCCTCTGAGTGGCAGGAACTTTACTTGGGGGCTGTTTAATGCCCCTATGGCCCTGAAACCCCCAAAAGGATCATCTGCCCCTGTTTCTGCTCCCTGGTCTTCCACCCCTTCTAATAAATAATCTTTGTCATATTCCTCACACATCTATCCTCCTGTTGCACTGGGGTCTGATGAAGAAGATTCCCTGTCCCCTGATTCTCCTTTTGAAGAACAGTAGTCCATATGGTGGACCACTTTAAGTATGGCTTTTCCGAGTTTTCTGAGTTTCAAAAGAGATTATGAACTCTTTCAAATGGACTTGCTCTGACCTTCTGCAGTTCCTAATCTTTTAGCTGCCCTTTTGGATACATTTGCAACAGTTTCTCAGGCTCCTGACTGTCAACCTCCAGCTACTAAGAAGCCAGACAGATTTTATAAAGTCCCTGAGGATCATATATATTTGTATAAAAGTTCATCTGATTCTGCTGCTGGTTTCTATGTCCACAGATAAGTCATCCAAACTGCTATCTTCTTCCATGCTTTTACCTTCTAGTAGAGGCACCTGTGCTATGGATAGGTATGGGGAAAAGTGTATCCTTCTGCTACTTTGGCCTTTATGCTGTTATTTGTCAGACCCACATGAGAAGATATCCTGGCTGTTCTGTCCTGGCTTGGGGGAGAGGTTTGACTGATATGCTGATTCAGGCAGTATGACTGCTGCCCTTTGTCTGAGTTCTGCCTCTCAAGTGGCTCACCATTCCATTAAATGAAGCTATGGTGCTGCTGATATCTCTTCTACACAGCTGTAAGTGGTTCTGTCATGAGGAGATACTGTTAGTTGTGTCTGCAAGCCTTGCCTGAGGACATTAAGGACAAACTGTTAGATTCCACCTTAAAAAAACAGAATCTCTTTAGCACTACTGCCGCAGACTTATTTAAAACCCTTCAGGATAAGGCTAAGATTATGCAAGACCTGAAGCAAATCTTTGTTTCCCCCTGTAACTAAGTTCCAGAGGAACTATCCATCTAAATCGTCTTTCGACTATAGGCAGTCTGGACAACCTGCTAGGAGCAAGAGGGTTCCCAAGCATATTTTCTCAGACAAACCCACTCAGTTTAGATGCCCAAAATCATCTTTTCATGACAAATCTACCTGTATCTGACATTCAGCCGATTCCTCTATCCCTCAGGCTAACTCTTTTTCTTTCCTGCTTGGCAGCAGATAACCACAAACTCCTGGGTTATCTCCATCATCCAAAATTGATCTTCCTACAGCTACAAGGGACTTTACCAAATGTTTGGCCCCTGTGGTAGCGTTCTGCATATTTCAGGGAATTCAAATATTGCCTTATTTGGATGAACTTTTATTCAAGCCCTCTCCTAGCAGCTTATGCTTCAAAATGTGCAGTTCACTATGCTGCTTCTGCACAGTGTGGGGTTCACTCTCAGTCTTAAAAAATCTGTGTTGACTCCCTCTCAGGCAAGGTGTTTTTGGGTTGCAGAATTCAGACCATTCCAATGTTGACTTGTTTCCCACCTCCCAAGGTCCTGTCTTTAACTTCTTATTTCCAGTGTCTTTCTGTTCCAGTCCTTCCTGCCGGGGAATTTCTCGAAGTCCTGGTGTACATGGCATCCGCCATTCCTGTGGTTCCTTTTACCAAACTCCACATGAGGAAATTTCAATGGCATCTCAAGACTGTTTGGCTCCAGCACTGCCACCCCATGGAGTATTTGATCCCTCTATTACCAAGTCTCAAGCTCAGGCTCCACTGGTTGAATCATCAGATTTCCCTGAATCCAGGTCTGCCTTTTCAGGTTCCTGTCCCCTACTCAGGAGCTGTACATGGATGCTTCATTCCGGTTGGGGAGCACCCTCCAACAGCCTAAAAGTTCAGGGTCTTTAGTCCCATCAACAACTGAGAGACCTTATCAACATCAAGGAAATGAGGGTTGTACTTCTAGTTCTCCAGGCTTTTCACTCCCTTTGGGTACCGGGTCCTGTAAAGGTTTTTACAGACAACAAGCAAGGGGGCACAGAATCTTACCTTCTTTGTAGGCTGGCTGTTCAGGCATAGGATTTTTCAGTCTGCTACCACTTGATTCTTCAGGAAGTTTACATCCCTCCAGGGCACAATTTGGTAGCAGACTATTTCAGCAGGTCCAGGACAAATCCTTACAAATGGATGCTTCATAAGGAGTTGTTTCTGGACTTTGTACATTGGTGGGGTACTCCTCCAGTAGATCTTTTTGCTTTCCCTCTGAACAGGCAACTTCCACAGTTCTGTTCCAGAGTACCAAGTCCTCTGGTTTGGAAAGTGGGATGCCATGTCCTTTTTCTTGGAAGGGGGTGTTTGTATATGCCTGTCCCGTCTTCCTGTATTACCACAGGTCCTGCAGAAGATCATGTGGGACACACCTAAAATCTTGCTGTTAACTCCATTAGAGTTAACTTCGATAGCACTGGTTTCCCCTTCTGTAGTTCACCTGGCCAGGGACAACCATCACGTTACCTCATAGAGTGTAACTTCTTGCTCAAGATAAGGGATGTCTGATTCATCCTCATTTGTCAATCCTTCAACTGACACTTTGGATGATAGAGTTTTGATTCCTTTTAGGCTCACGTTTTCTGAAGGAGTGCTTCTGGCTTTGTGGGAGGCTAGAAAACTTATTATTAGAAAATCCTGTGTGACTAAATGGAGGAAATTTTCTATTTGTCTCAAGCATGACCTGGACCCTTTATTTGTGGGGGGTCCCTATAACCCTTTCTTATTTGTGTGAGTTGCTCAATTATGGTTTTGGCATAATCATCTGTTAAAGTTCATTTGTCAGCCATTTCCATCTCTCTGTCCCGGAATCCATATTTGGCTTCTAGTTTTGAAGTCAAAACAATTTTTAAAAGCCATCCTTCATGTCAGGCCTCCAAGCAATCCTGTTCCTCCTTCTTGCAACCATAATTTTGTTCTTGAATAATTGACTCCATCCCCATTTTAGCCTGCTTTTTAATTCCCTACAGCATTGCACCTGGAAGACTGTATTAGTAGCTGTTACTTCTGCCAAGAAGGTTGTCTCTGAACGTCAGGCACAAATCGTGGTTCCTCCTTTTTTGTTTTTTCACAGGAACAGGGTATCTCTTTATACCAATCCATCTTATATACCTAAGGTGGTTAATGATTTGTCTTTGAATCAATACATTCATCTTGCGTCTTTTTTTTCCCTTCCCCACAGGCTACAGGTGAAAGGGTTTATCATACCTTGGATTTACATAGACAGCTCAGATATTACTTTGGGAAGACAAAACGCATCAGGAAAGCTGGATGACTTTTTATTTCCTTTCGTGCCAGGAAATTCGGTTTGGCAGTGTCTCAGCAAATTATCTCTTCCTGGATTTCTAAGGCCACTACTTTTTGCTGTTCTTTTCATGGCAAGCAACTTTCCTGATCTGTTTGTGCTCATTCTACCAGGGCAGTGGCCTCTTCTGGTGTTTTTTTCAAGAGTCTGGAATACTTTATCCTTCTTGGAAGCTGCTACTTGTTTTTCTCTTCACACTTTTACCAAACATTACAAATTGGATGTCATTTCCCAGGGCCAGGTCGGTTATTGCCAGGACCATTCTTCATGGGTTTGTGGAGGGCTTTTCTCTGCCTTCCTCCTCCCCTATACCTTCCAGTAGCTTTTGTACTCTCCCAGGAGTAAAGAATACTGCAGCAGTGATGAGGAAGAACATTAGAGCTGCACAAGATCTTACCACAACAGTAGATGTCCTACTTCTCATTGTCGAGGTATTCTGTCCCTCCCTCCTGCCCGTTATTACTTTTAGTTGCCCTTTTTCTGGCCTAGGGGTCTTTTTTCCATCCCTTTTCCCTTCGTCTTTCCTGGATGTGTATGTTGTCTTCTCTTGGGTAGCTCTGGTTCTTCTGGGGGCTCTTCATTTCTGATGATTAGGCATCTGTATGTCACATATGTACCTTACACTTTGTACATGGGACATATATGACACCTGGAAGGTGTAAAGGCTTTGGTATGCAGGCTGGACATTAGGCTGTCGTTGGCAAGATATCCCAAGAGTAAAGAATACTGCATCAGTGAAGTACAATATCTACTGTTATGGTAAGATCTTACACAACTGTACTTTTTTTTTCAATTTAGACCTTACGAAATGTCACTATTCCTCCATAGAAATTGTTAGAATCATTTGTATGAAGTATTAGGACGTTGTCCATTCCTGGTGGTTTTTCTAGATAAAATGTATGTTTTAGAAGATATTAAGTGAGATTACTCTTTCTAAAATGGTAGCTAGGTGTAAAATAGCTAAATAGAATGTTTTAGTTCCAGTCTCTCTTAATGTGAAAATAAAATCTAGGTGTCAAGGCTATTGTATGAACAAGAAAAAAAGTGTTAGATGTTGGTATTAGTGGCTTTTTGTTAGGAGCAAATACTGATTTCAGAATTGAAGCAGCATAAGTTACTTGACATTTTTATGTCATGCCAGTTTTGTTACTTAGAATGTGTAGACCACTGTATGTTTCTAAAGACGACACAAATGATGTCAAGGAGAATTTCCTGTATAAAATCTGACAGTGTGGTGTTAGATTACACAATTTATTTATAACCGAATAAAGAGGATGTCAGTACAGGCTGTTTGTAAAGATGTTCGAGAATTTTTGCATTGCTGTTGTAAGGCCCAAGTGAGACATAGGGATTTTATGGATGCACTCCAGTTTACTCAGTATATTCATTATAGCAGATACATTTTATTGACTTTAGGGTGAAATGTTTTAATGTTCTCACTGCAGATTTCAACATTGTATATTTTCCTGGCAGTAGTACTGTATTTTTCATATTTGCAGGACTTTTAGTTTATATGCATATGACACAGATCATCATTCTGGACCCTTGTCTAATTTCCTAGTTGACACAGGGCACTTTCTAATTAATTTTCACAGAGACACACATTAAGCAAATGGAAGCTGATAGAATTAAACACAGGGCTACAGGAAGGAGTTCAACAACTCATAGCTGTAATCCTTTTCATTAATAGTCTAATTGCTATATATGTGTCTTGGACTTCTAACAGGGAACCATTATCTTATGGTCTGTTTCCAGTGGTATTTTTTTCCCAATAAATATATTCTTCACCCTTTTCACAACCACTCACTATATCTACTAGATATTTTCTTTTCTGAGCTAACATTTTCTGGCAGTCAGTAGAGAGTTTAGACCAATAAGCAGCTAGTTTATCTGCTTGCAGAAATAGTGCACCAGTTCCATTATGGCTGTCATCTATTTCTAATGCCACTGGCAATATTCACATTGAAATATGTAATTATAGGTGCTTCTTTTTCTAACCACTTAAGTAATTCAAAGTACCTTTCTTGATCCACATACCAATACTATTCCACAACTTGTTCGTGTAGTTTGATTAATAGCTCACGTATTTGTGTAATTTTTGGATTAAATTTCAATATACAGTGCATCATTTCAAGAAATCTGATTAACAGCTGGTGTATCATCTTTGAGACAGCTATACTACAGCTTTTACTTTCTTATTGTCTAGATTTAAGATTTCAGATAGTGAGACATGACTTGTATGCCAATTATGTAACTCTGATTTTACACCTTTGCTCAGCATGAGGCTGTACTGTCTCACACCGTAACTCATTCATTTCTCAAATGTTTTTCTTGTAAAATCTTCCCTCAGTATGCAGCCACAAACTACTCGTAAACATTAAATAATTTCTGTGCAGCTTCCTGAAATACTTCAGGTTACAATGAGATACCAAAAGTGCTGTTTTGACTATTTTCTCATCAAGCTTAATTTGCCAATATCTCTGTTGGTATGAAGTATAGAAATACTTATCTGTGGGCATAGCAGAAAATAAGTCATCAGTAACAGACAACGGATAATGATTTATGACTATAGCTTTTTCAGATTATGCAGAACTTTAAAAGTACAAATATTGTCTGGATTCATTCGTGACAGTAACCACAGTATTCATCCATTCTCTAGGCCGAGTCTCATCTTACCTGTGCATTCTGCTGTAATAGCTGCTCGTTTGCTTCTGCTCTTTAAGCTACTTGCACTTTCGTTGGAGCATGATGTGCTGGATCAAGCTGAGTAGAAAATATATCATACTCTCTAACCAAATTAACACACTGTACATTACACATTAATTTTTTCACCATGTCATTTCCCTCTGTTCAGAACTGATTTTGTATTTTTCCTTTTCCTATTCTCTAGAACTGATTTTTATATATTTAAACTTATATTTTTATGTAAATGTGTTGTGTCCCAGTTTTAAATTGATGGTTTCAGTTGACTGTCAAACTCAGTGCTGCAGTCTATGCATTACCCTCTGTGTCAGTATCGAGAAAAAATCCACAGTTTCATAGTAATTTAAGCTTCACTGCCCACATTTTCAACAGGTCCTCTGGTTTCATATTTTTTGCACACTGTTAACTTTGTGCACACCATATCATACCCATAAAGATAAAGGTCATGACCATGTGCATTCTCTCTATAAAATCATATTTCATTTTTATGCCCTTTACCAAAGCAATTTCTCTTTTCCCTGCTTCAACACACTTAATCACTGGACATTTAATTTTAGCATACTTAGTCAAACATAATGCAGAGTTTACCAACAACATAAAACTTTTTGGATATGAAAGAAAAATTACTTCACTTCGTGTAGTAGCTTTGAAATCTTTTAATCCAGTAGTTGAAATATTTTAATCCAGCAGTAAAAAAAGTCCACCAAGACAACAGTGTAAGAAAACTTGAAATAAATTTGAAATAAAATGAAACACTTGTATTTAAGCACTTTCGTTCATTGTCAAGTTCATTTTAAAGTTATTTAACAGTCGAACTTCTTCAGAAATACAAAGGTTATCAACTGAACACTGTTTAAATAAAAGCTGCTGTATAATTAATTATTTATGCAAAGAAGGGGGCGATATTGTACTTGAGGGCCTCACCAGATGTGCAGTAGCAAGCCCCCGCCCAAAACCCACCCTCGTGATATGTCATTCATGAATATGCATTCCCTCCGAATGTACGACAGCATGTAAAAAGAAAACAATAGTTTCACAAGGGGAGTTCTTACAAGTACAGTATCGCCAAAAAATGATTACATCTGTGCTTATTCTGAATACAGTTATTTTATTAGCACACTGTGCTCCACATTGTGACCCCGAGGAGGAAGCTTTAGGTAAGACTGTGGTACTTTCTTTCTATGTTCTTATGTCTACTTCTTTTGTTACTGGTTATTTCAGCTTCCACACACACACATTCGTACCTACTTTTTTTTTTTTCTTTTGAGACCAGACCAGAACATATATAAAGGTAAATGTAATAGATAAGACTTTTGAAAATGTAGCATGAAGTCTGGCTTATTTATAATAGTGATTAATACAGCTGTACTTGTAAAAGCCGCCGAGTAGTGATGTTTTATAAAACTTCCTGAATTAGTTCTGTTTGACTCAACGCACAGTGAAACCATTGTTTTGAGAATAGGACTGTCACAACAGGCCAGTTTTTTGTAATTTACAGACTATTGCACAGCGCAGATCCACCGCATCTGTCACTCAATTCGCGACACGCTCACTTCTGCACGAACTGAAGTGGTGAGGCCCTCAAGTACAATATCGCCAAGAAGGGGAGGGGAATGAATTCTCACTAACGAATCCACTTAAGGATGCATTTTACATTAAGATTACCATTAAGCCCAGGGGGCGTCAGCTTGCAGTTTAACCTGCCATCCAAGGTCCTTAACTTCTAGCTGTGGGTTCTCATCGCCATAGATCAAGGAAACACTAACACTAGAAATTTAAAAGTGGAGCAGGAAGGGTTGGTCAGCTTGTGTTTAGCTAGAGCATTCTTTTCATCACCTTTTTGTTATGGCCTGGTAATGCTCCTTGATTTGATCGCTGAGCTTCCTAAAAGTTTTGCCAACACAGAACCCCCGCAGTGATTGCAAACAGCAAAAGGTATACTATGCAAGTTGAATTACAACCAAATGTGTCTGAAAAATGAATTACTTGACAAGGTGTGTAAGGTGAAACAGTCTCCACTAGCAATGTACTGACAGCAAACACATTTCCCACAACAGAACATACCAGCTGAAAGGTGGGGGTGTGGTTAAATTTCTCTGACCAGCTAGATCAAATACTGTTTTGAGAGACTGGGATCTCTTGTAACTGAAAGATGGAGTGGGACCTAGTGCCTTGCCTATCTCTTGGCAACTGGAAATAATATCCCAGTTCCTAGAAACTATGTCCCGAATATATTCTGCATCAACTGAAATTGGAAGGGGAAAACGCAGGCTGTCAGAAGATGGAACTGGGTTTGAGCAAAAGCCTTGACAAAATAGGGGGGTATTTGTTGTGTCTATTCACTGTGTTGGGTAGTGTTTGTGTGTGAATAGCTGTTTAAGAAAGAGGCTTTCTTTTGTGAAACTTTCATCTTCACTAACAGTGTGGCTAAGGTGTACAAATTGCCCCTTGACTATGTTCTTTTTCATAAAAAAGGTATGTTGGCTGCCAAAATCCAAATAGTTATTGTGGAAGGTACTGTTCTGTAGATGGTCGAAGAAAACTTGTTAGTGTGGGGGTCAGTGGAGAGGGTCACATCTAAGAAGTGGACAGTTTCTCCCTTACCTGAAAGGGTAAAATCTAAAAAATCAATACTGCTATTAACTTTGTGTAAGAACACACCAAGCTCACCTGGGGGCCCTGTCCAAAGGAAAAAGATGTCATCTATATAATGTTTATATAGAGAGACATATTCAAAACCATCTAGTTTGGTAAGCACATCTGCTTCCCGGGAACTCAAAACTAGGTTGGCATAGGACGGGGCCATCTTCACCCCCATAGCTACTCCATGTACTTGCTGGTAGATGGTACTGTTGAAAGAAAAGAAATTGTTTTCCAACACTAAGTTCAAAAGAGCTAACAGACCTGGGACTCTATGGGGGCAGTATTAGTGTGCTTGGCAAGGTAATCTCCCACCATAAGTAAACCCCTTTGATGCGGGATGATGGAATAAAGGGCCATGATGTCCATGGTGACCAATGTACAGTGTCCAGTCAAAGGAGGACAATTATGAACCTGATTAAAAAATTTCCAGGAGTCTTTTAAGTAGAACTGGGAGGACTGAACTAGTGGGTTTAGGAAAAAATCTAAAAGAGCTGATTATGTATTCAGTCTTTGTCTTACTTGACGCCACAATATGCCTAAGAGGAGAATTTTCTTGATCTTTGTGTGTTTTGGGGATCCCGAACATCCGACCCACTAATGGGGACTTCACCTCCATAAATTCCACCTTTGGAAAAAACAAAGTACCCACAAACTACCAGATAGGTGGTAGTCCCCTAAATAACGTAATAAGTGATCTGGGGACCCAAGTAGATAGTACTCTCCTTTGATAATCACATTTCCAAAGTGGTTAGAAAATCCTTCTATGTGGGCCACCTAATCACAAAAGGGTTTGCATCCAGATCAAAAGAGGTCATTGTGCCCCACTACTCATCACTCATCTGACCCCTCATAGAGTACAACGCCCCATTTGGGATGTACCTTAAAAGACACCTGCAACAGCTGGAAAGACCACAGACCCCTCACCAAGAGGATCACTGGCCTCAAACAGATGCCCTATGCAGCTTGACTGAAGAAACTCCGGCTGTGCTTGGTTGCATACTGCTTACTCAGAGGTAATCTCTGCCTGACATACAAGGCCATGT
Organism: Protopterus annectens; assembly: GCF_019279795.1. Taxonomy (NCBI): domain Eukaryota; kingdom Metazoa; phylum Chordata; order Ceratodontiformes; family Protopteridae; genus Protopterus; species Protopterus annectens. The sequence goes on from NC_056748.1 coordinate 438,345,909, forward strand.
CCAATTCAGAATTGATGGACATGCTCCACCTAAAGAAAACCTTATCCCCTCGAGGCACACGCTCTAGGGATCTAAACCTCACCACAACAATAAATAGGACATGCTGGAGGGATAGATTCCTGTCCCAGAGACTTCCATGCTTTGGAACAAGATTCCAATCTACATTAGGCAGAGCTCCTCGCTAACTCTCTTAAAGAGAAACCTTGACGAGTGGATGGGAAACAGAAAGTTTACCCCGGGGATCACTTCAGTGGCTCTGCTGCAGACAGGCACAGGGAACTAATCTAAGGAGGCGGCGAAAGCTAGCACATTCTGGCTAGGCTTATAAATGCCTTCGGGCAGATAGCCAAGTACCTACCTATGAACCTAAAAGTCTGAAATAAGCTCTTTATGATAGAGCTTGGTAAGAGTGTTGTCAATCTTACAGAAAGCTTTCCGTAACAAAATCAGAGGAAACAGTTTTGTAGTTGTCAATGTTGGAAAGGACTTCTTCCATTTTGCTAACACAAGAGCAGTTATCCATAATGACTAAACCTGCTCCCTTGTTTGCCTTCGTAACCCTGATGTCTGATGTCCAGTGACAGCCTGCATTTTCCTCTTCCAATTTCAGTTGATGCAGAATCTATTCAGGACATAGTTTCTAGGAACTGGGATATTATTTCCAGTTGCCAAGAGAGAGGCAAGCCACTAGGTCCCACTCCATCTTTCATTTACAAGAGATCCCAGTCTCTCAATTCAGTATTTGATGTAGCTGGTCAGAGAAATTTAATCACACCTCCACCTTCAGTTGGTATGTTTTATTGTGGGAAATGTGCTTGCTTGCCAGTACATTGTAAGTGGAGACGGTTTCACCTTACACACTCCTAGACAAGTAATTCATTTTTCAGACGCATTTAATTGTAATTCAACTTGCATAGTATACCTTGCTGTTTGCAGTCACTGTGGGGTGTTCTATGTTGGCAAAACTATTAGGAAGCACAATGATCGAATCAAGGAGCATTACCAGGCCATAAGAAAAGGTGATGAAAAAAATGCTCTAGCTAAACACAAGCTAACCCACCCTTCCTGCTCCACTTTTAAATTTCTTGTGTTAGACAGTGTTTTCTTGATCTATGGAGATGGAAACCCCCAGCTAGAAGTTAAGGAGCTTAGATGGCAGGTTAAACTGCAAGCTGACACGCCCCCTGGGCTTAATGGCAATCTTAATGTAAAATGCATCCTTAAGTGGATTCGTTAGTGAGAATTCTTTCCCCTCCCCTTCTTTGCATAAAGAATTTATTATACAGCAGCTTAAACAGTGTTCAGTTGATAACCTTTGTCTTTCTGAAGAAGTTCGACTGTTAAATAACTTTAAAATGAACTTGACAATGAACAAAAGCGCTTAAATACAAATGTTTCATTTTATTTCAAGTTTTCTTATACTGTTGTCTTGGCGGACATATTTTACTGCTGGATTAAAAGATTTCAGCTACTGGATTAAAAGATTTCAAAGCTAATACACGAAGTGAAGTGATTTTATCCAAAATGTTTTATGGATTTATAAGTGTTTGGACAACTTTTTGACAGTTTACAGTTATTTTACCCACAACATATTTGTTGAGCATTTCATGTTTCTTTTTACTGTCAAAAATAATATTTTCTCAGTTTTTTCTTGATCTATCTATTCTGATCTGTCAACTGTGATAAAGCAGTTTGTCACTCTGAATATTTATTTATTTATTTATTTTACATTTGTTGACCGGGCTAGTCCAGCTGGATACATGTCCCTTTTCAGTAGAGGCCCGGGGAGAAAAGCTCCAACATAATGAGAGGACAACAATACATTTACATTCAAAGAAAATAGTATTAACATAAGTATAAAAGAAGACAGCAGTCAATACATGTTACTAATTTAACATTCATATGAGAAGGAGATTAGTTTCAAAACAAGGGTGCATAGAGAAACAGCGAGGTTGAAGATTATGGTCCCTAAGAAGGTGAAGAGACTAGGGTGGTAGTTGTTTTGTCGGGTTTAGCCTGGTTTAGGACAAGGACATAACCAGTGTGAGTTTAGGAATTCTTTGAGATTATTTTTGAATTGATTAAGCGAGGTCATAAGTCTTAGGTTGTTTGGAAGGAATTCCAGGGTTTTCCTATGGAGTTGGCATAGAGAGCATCTCCACCCGAGTTCTTGGATTTAATGGTTTGTATCTGAACACTATTTGCTGATCAAGGCAATTTAGGTTGGAGTAGGGGTTAGTATTTTGCTCAGAGAAGGGTTCCATCAGGTTGGTTAATTATTTTGAATGCTTCAGTAAGTTGGTTGAGTTTGAGAAGATTGGGCAGTTCCAACCAGCTAAGTTTCTTTAGGTTAAGGCAGTGGTGAGTACGGTAAGGTGTTCCTGTTATAAATCTGGCAATGTGATTGTAGGTAACGGAGAGCATGTTAAGTTCACGCTTATTGAGGAAAGATAGTATAGGGGAGGCGTACAAGAGGGTGGAGAGGAGATGAGTGCGGGCAATGGTTAGTTTGGCATGAGGGGTCAAAAAGTTCTTAATACGGTACATTGACCCGAGTTTTTTGTTTACTGTCTTAATGGATTTGCTAATGTGTATGTCGAATTTAAGCTTGTGGTCGATGGTCACTCCTAATAGTTTGGTGTTGGAGACAGGCTCTATGATGGTGCCGTTGGTGGATTTTACATGGAAGGGCATATTGTTAGGAATTGGAAGTTCATTTCCTAGGGGAGTGGATGCTGAGGGGAAGAACAGCAGCAGCTTGGTTTTTGCTGGATTAAGTAGGAGTTTCAATTCGGAGAACCATTTTTCGACTTTAGCAAAACAGTGTTGGGTTTTTGCTTGGAGTTGTGGGAGAGAGACGTCAGAACAGATCAGGGTAGAGTCATCTGCATATTGGATGCAGGTGGCTTTAGGTATGACTGAGTGAAGATGGTTAATGAAGATGGAGAAAAGAAGGGGACCAAGTATGGAGCCCTGAGGGACGCCAGTGGTGTTGGGGAGCAGGTCAGATAGCCTGTTTTGCCATTGGACAGCTTGTTGCCTACCAGTGAGGTAAGCATTGAACCAACCTAGGGCTAGGTTGTTAAGATGTAAGCCTTCCAGGGTTTGGAGCAGAAGCTGGTGGTTGACCATGTCGAAGGCTTTCGATAGGTCAAGAAAGAGAGCAGAGGATATGAGTTTATTGTTACGGTTGTTGTTGATTGAGTCAACAAAGGAGAGGAGAGCAGTGGTAGTACTATGATAGGGGCGAAAGCCATGTTGGGAATTGGACAACAGACTGTTAAGGGTTAGGTAGTTAAGGAGTTGCTTGTGAACACACCGCTCCATGATTTTAGCTATTGGAGACAGAATTGCTATCGGTCTGTAGTTGGATGTTTCCGTGGAGGTGCCTCCTTTATGGAGAGGGATGATATATGAGATTTTCCAAATAGATGGGATGGTAGCTTCATTTATAGTTCTGTTAATCAAGATTGATATGGGATAGGCGATAGCGTCTGACGCTATTTGTAGGTATTCCGCTGGGAGGTGATCTGCTGCTAGGGTGGTTGGTTTTAGTTTTTTTAAAAGGGAACGGATATAGTAGGTAGATACTGGTTCTAATTTAAAGGAGAGTGGGGCTGAGTTATTAGTGTGATTCGGCGATGAGGAGGTAGTAGTTAGCTGGTTGGCTAGAGACTGTATGGTCTCAGTAAAAAAGGAGTTGAAGGCGTTGGCAATTTCTACTGGATCTTTCCCAATAAGTTTCTCAGGGGTGGGGGTGGTAGATTTACCAGGATGAAGGAGGTTATTGAATCCCGCCCAGAACTTCTTTGGATTATTTTGGTGTTTGTCCTGGAGGTGGCAGTAATACTGTTTTTTATCTTGAATAATGGCTGTTTTAGTAGAGTTTCTAAGCTGTTGGAATTTAATGCGGTCTAGGGGAGTTTTCGTGGCTCTCCATTTGTCCCAGGCCTGGTTACGGAGTTTGATTTTAGATTTAGTTTCTCTGGTTAGCCAAGGTGCTATCCGTTCTTTGGATCTTATTTGCCGAATAGGGGCATGACAGTCAAGTATGTTAAGGAAAGTGTCATTAAAGTAAGTAACACTCTCCTGTAGGGGTAGTGCATTGAGGATGGACCAGTTACAGGACTTGAGTTCTGCAAGGAATAATTGTACATTAAATTTCTTCTTGTTTCTAACTAGTCTATATGAGGGGGGGTTTGTTGATGAGCTTTTATGTTTAATAATATAGGTGATAAGGTGGTCACTGAGGTCATTGGGAAGGGTTCCCGTGCTATAATTGAGTGGATCCTTATTGGTTAGAATCCAGTCAATGGTGCTTTCTTTTTGTTGAGCATTTCCGATTCTGGTTGGAGATAAGATATTTTGGGAGAAACCATGTAAGTTAATAGGATGGGAGTTAATATTTGCGGTGCAGTGAGACCAGTCAATATTGAAGTCCCCGAGTACGATGGTTTCTTGAGGGTAGTTGGTGGTTAGCCAGCTGAGAGTTTGCTCTAAGTTATCTGTGTTCTTCCCTGGTGGGATATAAATTACTATAAGATTAATGGATTTTTGGGTGTTTAGGCATATCTTTAGAGCAATAAGTTCTATATTAGAGACTTTGGGAGGTTGTGATGAGTTCATAATGACATTCAGTGTATTCCTAAACATAACAGCTATTCCCCCTCCCCTTTTATTTCTCCTGTCTGTCCTAAGGATATTATACCCGGGTGGGAGTATCTCTTCATCCTTGGTGGAGGGTTTTAGCCATGTTTCCGTTAGGCACATAATGTCAGGGGAATGGGTCGCTAAGATAGCGTGTAGGTTGTGAACTTTGTTATTTAAGCTTCTTAAGTTGAGATGGAATATGAGTAAGGAGCCAGTAGAGATACGGGCGAGTTTGGAGGGGATGGAGTCTAAGACCTTGGTAGGACCTGGGTTGGGGTGAATGTCGCCGTATGTGGTGATACATTTTTTCAGGTGGTCTAAGAATCTTTGAAGTTTGCATAGCAGTTTAGGATTGGATTTATTGATAGTTATCTTAGGGTGATGGATGGTAAGATGCCCCATTTTGGAGCTTAGGTTTTTATCAGGGTATAGAGAAGGTGAGATAGTATGAGTGGAAAGGTTTGGATGGGTGGTAGTGGATCCCTTAGGGAAGGGAATTTCCAACAGAGTTTGGTTTTCATATCTAGTTAAGTAGTAAGGAATAAGTAGGTATATTACTATGAGAGGGGTTATAGTATGTGTGATTTTGCCCATGGTATAATGAGGGAAAGGGTAGTGTGGTGGGAGGGCTGGTAAACTTTACTTAGTGAAAGAGTAAGGCTGAGAGTATGGGAGGAGTAATAGGAAATTGAGGGGCGGTTGTAATTGGTGGAGGACAGGTGGGAGGGGCTATTTGTCCTAATAAATGTAGAGGTAGTGGGGGCAGGTGGGATATGGGGGCAGGGTGGGGAGCGGAGGGAGCCGAGCGAGGCGGGAGCGGGAATACACCGCCAGGAGTTCGCAGGGTCTCAAAGGCAGCTGGTTGTGAGGAATATTAGACTGGTTTTCAAGCAAATACTTTGCTAGAAATAGAAATTCAATTATTTTGGCAATGCAGCGTATACTACCAGATAGGGTAGAGGTACTGTCTAGTTTCTGCCAGCGGAACGCTTTCCTGGCTACTTCAATGATACCAGGATATAATTTTTACCCTGAAATGTCTTTGAATTGGAAGATTCTTTAATTGAAATGGTAAGCTCTGGTCAGTGCATTCGCACCATGTAGGAGTCCTTTAAACAGCGTTTGGGACCTGGGTGCCACGCGGTGTGTGGTTAAAGTGGGGGGCTTCCTAGGATGAAATAATAGAGAGAGACAGGGTTTTAATGTTACAGTATTTAGCTTGCTGTGTCTTTAGAGAGATTGTATTGGTACCTTCAAATTCAATGGCTATACCTCGTTATATAGGGTATGCAGGTTTAAGAAAGAAGTAAATACATTACACAATTCTGTCACTAGAAGCTCAAAAACAGAAAGGTTATTTCAAACTTGTAATGCTTAGTTAGGGTTGTAAAGCACCAGCCAAACTTTCCAGCAGTAAATAGAAAATTCACAGGCTAACGCTAGATTTTAGTGTCAGTATGGGTAGCAGAGTCCAAGTTACACTTTTATACACTCCCTCCCCAGACCTTCAACAAACTGTTCACGTTCCTACATGAAAATAGCATTTGGCTAGAGAGTCTTGTAAGCGATGACATGCAAACAGGTATAAATATATTTCGCCAGAAACAATATACATAATGTCAAAAGTCTGCATTTCAACTAATCAATTATACATGGTTTATTTAATGTCAAAAGTCTCCATTTTATCTGATCACTTCTTATACAACGAATACTTTTATATTTTAATAAAGAATTATATAATCTACCAAACTCCGTCTCTGGCTCAGCTCTTTAATGCAGCCACTTTATCGTTTTTTTCTGTGGGATCTTCTGACCTTATAAAAAACAAATGGATATATACATCAGAATGTTTTCCTTAGTTTGTGATAACTGAAATGCCTGCCTCATCACATAGTTTCTCTCCTTCTCCCTATTACAACTCATGTTTTTAAACTTTCAAGCGTTTTTTCTCCTGCATCATATACAAACTCAGCAAACTTTCGTATTTCAGGCTTCTGAGCTAAAAAACACTCAGTCTCAGAAACAAACTAGATTTCTGGATTCATAATTTCCACTTCTTGGGTAAATTACCCGGTAGGGAATTCCTGGACACTCTGGCTGCAACACTGATTCAACCTTCTGCAGGAATTTTATCAGCTTCATGATTATTCAACACACTACAAGAATTGCAACAGCTTCCTAGGGTCAAGGCTGGAGTGTACCATGCTCAGGTGAGTGTAGAAGTTTCCACAAGGTAGCAACCTCAGCTTGGGTTCTGTTGAAAGATCAGAGTGTCTGATTGGTCAACTTGTGTGTGGGCATAGACTTATTTAGAGTGTCTGACTTCTTCAGGAGATGGAATCCTATAGCCTTTAACTGAGGTTTGTTTAGTTTTGCAGTCTCCAGTGATGAGCTGCTAACCATGCTCTAATGTGCAATTCAGAGAAGATAACTGGAGATGGTAGAAAAAAAGGCTACAAAACCCTTTTCCATCTCGATTCTGACTGATTCTTTCTAGGACTGGTTCTGCTGTGTGCCAGCCTGTGATAAGAGTAGAGGCTTCCAAATGCCAGCTTATATGTATTTGGGTAACATTGAAGGGTTGTTGTGTCTTTCGGCTTTTCCCGGTTAGGGGTCGCCACAGTGGAACTCCGGTCCGCTAATGATTGGTAGTTGATTTTTACATGCCGAGTTACCAGCCCTGATGGACAACCTTTAATGAAGGTACGCCCATTCACGCATGTCTCCACGCAGAAGACACTCTAGCTGAGAATCGAACCGGACAGCATCTTGCTGTGAGGTGACAACGTTACCGCAGCACCACCACCGCAGAGTGTCTAATACTGATTATTCAGTTTCTATAAAGGCAAAGGCTTGTTTTTGATTGACCAGCTACTGCAAGGTGGAGCATTATATACTTTATATAAACAGTGGTTTGCTTAGTTTGATGCCTTTTATTGCTGAGTAATTGCCAGTACTTTAATGATTGGTCCAGAGAATACAGGGAGAACTACATAGGAAGAAAGTAGACATGATTACAAAGCCCTTTCTCTTTAGAGTTTTGACTGATTCTTTACACTGCAAGGACTTTAATGATTTTCTATGACCAAGACTGTAGTGTACCAGCCTCTGGTGAGAGTAAAGATTTTCACGTATCAGCTACCTGAGCATGGGTTCCATTGAGGGTTCAGAGTTTTGATTTTGACTGGCTAATTTCTTTTTGGCTCAGAGCCTTACAGACTAAATAACCAGTGGTTTGCTCAGTTTGCATCTTTGCTGTACTCCCTCAACACTGCATAACAGTACAAGTCCCATTGGGCAAACTCTACAAGAGCCTTGCCTACAAGCGGTAAATAAACCAGTACAGCCTTGTTGCAGATTATATAAATTTTACTGCCTTTCTTTCTGTGTCATTAACAACTTGTTTGCACAGTTGATTGATTTTATTAAGTTTCAATTCTCTGATGCTTATTCATTACTCTTTTAACTGTAACCTAAGTAATCAAACTAAACCTTTGTGTTTATTTTTACTGTATTAACTGAATCCCATTTTATTACTTTTCTGATGCATATTCACTGGCTGCTCTGTCATGTTGTAATCATTATCCATATTCAGTTTGTGTTTATTGATTATTGCCTTGCTAACTAAATCCTGTTTTTAGTATTTGTTGTTGCTTATTCATTGGCTGTCTTAGAATTTAGCTGGTGTTTACTCAGTGGCCATCTACTGTTTGCTGCTTTATCCAGTGTGCATATTGCAGGTGCTCATGTACAAGTGGTATGATTTGCTGTTGCTGATGCCTAATTTGTTGTCATGGCATAACTCAGGTTAGATAATGGGTGACCTGTACATCTCCACCCTGAATGGAGAACTATCATTCTCCAGCAGGCCGATAATGTACATGTAATGTCTGATTTAAAAAAAAAATCACTGCTTCCTTACAGTATATTCAGCTGTTGTGAAGCTTTGACAAAAAAAAAAAAGCAAATGACCAAATTTTTTTTTAACTCTAGCTAATCAGCACTTTTATGTTTATTGAGTGTAAAATTTAAAAAAGTGCGTGTGTGTGAGAATGACAGAATCAGTAAGAGAGAGCCATAGACAGCACATACTAATGTCTTTTGACAGGCAATCCATCACACTTACAACCTAAGCAATAAAAGATATGAAACTTTGGCATTATTGACAGACTTTAATCCTCAGTGATTTACCAGCAAATGAAACGTAAGGAGCAGAGCAGACAAAATCAGGCATTTTGGGAGTTGAGGGGTTGCAAATCCTTGCACTCTGTGATATTTTTTATTCAGTTGATCTCAATGAGACATCTGAAGTGTATTCATGAACAAAGTGGTTGTAACTGCTAGGCGTGTGTGTGTATGTTTCATTGTGTATGTGCTTCACTGTATATGTGTATGAGTCTGTCTGTGTTGCTTAATGTATATGCATGTGTACTTATATTTTGATGTAAACTATTTCCTCCAACAACAATTACATATGCGTCAGCAAGTTTGCAGCATTAGGTGGAGGAACTGTTTTACATCAAAACTATTTAAAGTATATAAAACTAAAAAAAATGAAAAAGAATTCAACAGTGATCCATTTTCTAACCATAATGATCCCTTCTAAGATGTGTATTATCGGGGAATTATCACCTTTCCGGGGATGTACAGGCCCTCTGCCTGCAGTGCTAGACCTGGCAACACCCCTGGGGGAGTTATTTCCTCAATAACACACACCCTGCCAGGCATTATTGCTTATGTGATGTTTTGCATCCTGCTGTCATACTGGCTGTTAGTAGCAATTATTGTTCAGCTGCCACTCTTACTGCTAGGCTGTACTTCTGCTATTCTCCCTTTTTTGATATACCTCTAAATCCTTGTGTTATTTCAGTATATCTTTAGTGTTGGCTATCTCCCCATTGTTTTTTAACACCTTTATTGAATTATCACTTTTGACACAAGCAAACCTACATTTATATAAAAGTAATCAAACCATATTAGCAAGTTCACATTTCCAAACATCATACATCACATGCATTATGTATCCCATAATCTAGACAACATTACATACATTTATTCACTTCCTGCCTTCTCTTCATTCATCTTCTGAAACATTTTCTTGCATGTATTGTTACTACACTTTCCATTTTTTCTGTGTAATTTTGCTCCTACCATTTTCTAAAGATCCCACCTCTTTATCTCCCAATTGTTATCTTAATTTCACTCCACTTCTCCATTATCAATATATCACTCACTAGCCTAAACGTAACACTGCAGCTGCAGTCAGCCTGTGTAGTCCCGTGCTGTACCTAATCCATCCTAAGTGAACATCCTTCTCTTACCACCACTACATCTAGTCTTTTCAGCCAGAGGTTCACCCTACCTATCCAGCCAACAGCTGTAGAGCCATAAACTGTTAATTCAGTTTCCCTGTCCAGCTTAATTTCCCCAGCATCTTGAAGCAGTTTGGCAGCTGCCCTGTGTTTACTGAGAATCCACTAATATACCTAACCTAACACAGATTGTTCCACTGAGAGATGTATTTACTAAACGCAGATCTCTCCGTTCTTGTTGATAAAGACAAATCCACATATGGTGCTGGAGTAACAAATGTCCTAACTCCTCCAAGACATGTTATATTGCACCTAATCCAGACAATAGCCTTATACTAGCTTAAATTTAAATTCGCTGTCACTGGTGTCAATGGCTGGTTACATAAATGGTGTCACTCTAGGGTTTCCTATGTTTGAAATGCTGGGAGGACATGGTTAGCTTCTCCAGGGATGGGCTGCACTTGTTCATTCAGGGTTTTTCCAAACTGGCAAAAGCATTGTTCTACCACCATTATACCTTTTTTTAGACAAAGTAAAATTACCAGACATTCAAAACTGACAAATTTCTGTCTGCCAGACATCAAGGTGAGCTTTGTTCAACACAAGAAGCTTCACAGCAGAATGTCTTCACTTCTGAACTTTCCTTTACATGGAGAACTTGCACATTTGCTTAGCCTGTAAACTGGTTCCAGTCTGCGAAGTGTACTCCTCCTGTTCCAGAATTTGCCACCTATTCATTCAGGATCACTAGTAACAGCAGTGGCATATCCATATTTGTTAGAGATCTCATTCCTCATCCCAAATTACCTCAACCTTGATTTATTACCAGTTTGGGTGACTCTCAACAAAGTGGATTTTTAAGTTCTCTGTAATTATAGGTTCCCTCTTAGTCCCTATTGGAACATGTTGAATTCCTAAATATGCTCCCCCAGCTGGAAGTCAGACTAAACACCTTTGGATTAAGAAATTTTAATTACCCAAGTATCAACTGGTCCACCTACACACCCAGTAATGGTTATGCTGAGGCCTTTCTTGACATCAGTTTCAAATCCTTGACCAAATTGTCAGTCTATTAGATAGAGGCCCAACCCATCTAAACCATGTTTTAATTAAACTCTCCTACTTACTGCTCAATCCTAGAAGTATTCCCTTACTAAGTTAACTGTGGTTATCACCTTCTTCCTCAAGACTAGCAACCCTCATCCCTGTAATCCAGCTGCATTCACAGACTATCTATTAGGTTTTATCAGCCTTTTCAAAAATCATTAATGCAGAAAACTGTCACTTCCGTCATTAGCAAGAAAGTAAATGAAACATCCAAACTGGCGGGATGATAGAATCAGCAAATTGTATAATAAAAATATAAGCTCTTTGCCTTATCTAAATCTTGCCCCATCTCAACTCATAAAACAAAATGTAACTGAATTGCTAAAGAACTCAAGAATATTATGAAAAGCTGCAGGGCTGCATAAGATAGCTGCCAACACTAAAGGCAACCATAACACCTTAAACTGTATATGTGAAATTCACAGTAGTACTCTGTCGTGCTTTAAACTCAGCTGCAAATGATGCTACCCCCACCAGCCCAGAATCCATAACTAATGACTTGGCTGATAAATGCTGACCTAATTTTACAGTGCCTTCCATACCCTTAATCACAGCTCAGGCCAAACACCCCATCATCAATATCGATGAAGTCTCAGCTCCCTCTCCAAAATAGCAAACGAACACCTCCATGGGGGCAGACAGAAGATGCAACTACTTGCCAGTGAGCTTAAAACGTAACATAGCCAAACCACTCTTAAGCATCTTCTGTCAGAGCTTCACCCCAGTGTATGTATCAGAAGAAAAGAGAAACACTGTAGCTGTTCCCCTGCTTTGACCCAGGCGACTGCAGACTCATCAGTCTCACTAGGCTTATCTGTAAAGCCATGGGACAGATTGTTGTCAAACTAATTAGAAAGCTGTGCTCACACTAGAGCCTTCAAATATTGGATTTTTTGAGGATAGAGCCTGCCTTTTTAATCTTAATGTGATTTTTTTTTCAAAAAAGCTAAGTGTCTTAGATGAAGAATTTTGTTCTACAGTAATTATCTTGATTTAGCCAAAGCATTTGATAATGTTCCCTTCTTGAACATCATGAGCATGTTAACTGAAGTAAATGTCAACTCCTTTGTAGTTCACTGCATTGCTAAATAGCTGTCAGACAGAACACAATTCATCAGAATAAATAGTACCCTCTCCAAAGAAAGCAACTTGTATATAGTGGGGTCCCTCAGGCTCTGTCCTTTTTGGAATCTATTTCTCCTCTCCAAAGCACAGGTGCATGCTAATAACTGCTAACTAAATTCATAGATGACAGCAAGCTATGAGTCATTCTAACCCCCCCCCCCCGATTCATTACTTCAACTACACCGTCCTTGATCACATTTAATCACTGGTGTTGGAATCAGTCTCACCCTAAACGCAAAATCTGTAGAATAGCCACATTTGGCAAAAACTAATGCTCTTGCACACTATCATGTAAATGGAATTCACTTTGAGATTGTCACCAATGCCTAGGACTTAGGAACTCGTATAGACAATGATTTGCCCTTAAATCAGCATGTCTTCAGTACTGTCGGAAAATCCTATTACTCTTTCATCTCATCTTTTATAGATTGTCATCTAGATATCAGTCCATCCTAATCCTCCTCTAACCCTGTTTTAAATACAATAGTCCATTTTGCATGCATAGCTCTGAACAACTCGCCCAACTAGAAGGATCCCAGTGTTTTATAACTAGAATAATCTAAAGTTTAAAAAATCACTCTTGTGATAGACCACTCTTATTCTCTTTTTGATAGACAAAGAAATATGATCTTATTTCTGTGGCCTCTAGACTTATGAGATAATATATGCCTTGTCTTCATATGTTTGTTGAACCCCGCTTTTTGCAATGTTCTTTTCCTTACTAATGAAAACTACTCTGGTATTGCACATTCCAAATACAAAAAGATCAAGAAGACCCAAATGTGTCCCTTGATTTTAGGATTAAAAAAAAAACAACTTTCCCTACATATTAGACATTGTGAAACCCTAGAAGCATTCAAACTTCAATTAAATGAATGGATTGGATCAGAAGTTGCTAGCTTCAAAACTCTAATTATGCTGAACGGAACATATCACATCTCAGTCCTCCCTATTCCTTCTCTATTTCAATTTCCTCAACTTCTCCCTATTTCCTTTCCCCTCTAATCTAGTCCAAGCATAAATACTCTAGCTATATCTCCCAAATTAACTTTACCTTCTTCCATCATCTTCTGATCTGTTTGGTTCAAGTCAGTCTGCAGTCCATTTCAAGCCTAACCAAAAATTTATATATATATATATATATATATATATATATATATGTGTGTGTGTGTTCAAAACTTCCCTCTAGCCTCATGAAAGGCAAGACACGATAGACCAAGAGAGAAGTGGAGGCTGGTCATCCAATTATCTAGGTTTACCTTGAAGGTCGCAAGGGTGCTGCTCTGCTTGACATGTAGTGGAAGTTTTTCCAGAGGTGAGAGATACATTGGGATATGAATCTGTCATGCCAATGTGTCTTATCTATCTGCTGATGAATTACTTTCTTTAATAGAGTATTTGATGTACCATTAGTTTTGTGAAGGAATAGGAGATCAAATTGGGTTGGATCTTTCATGGCACAAAAGACTAGACATAGATCTCTATGGAGGGGTTTGTAAGAGACTGAGTACAGTTAAAGAGCTGGCAGTGTCTCTTAATAGCTAAGATTTTTGAGTCTACTAATCTTTCTGGTTATGAATCTTGGAGGTGTCTCAAGTTGTGTGATATGTTTAAATAAATAAATGACAAAAGGTGCATTATATTCAATAATGTGTTTGAAAATGTACGAGTAAAGGAACGTTAAGACAACTTCATATCTAGTGGAGATGTTCTTGGAAACTAGACGGGCCAGATAAAAGGCTTTTACAAGTTACTGTGTAGACATGATAGCCAAATTATTTATTTGCATTTGTTTACTGGGATGGTCCAGCTGGGACAGAAGTGCCTATTTTCAGTGGAGTCCCAGGGAGAAAAGCTCCACATATAAGACATTTCACATACAATACAGAATTTACATTAATAAAGACATTTAGTACATATTATTGGCAGCTGATGCAATTGGTGAAAAAAACAGTACATAAGTAATAATTCTCAAATCAAAGATATTATGCAAGCAATAGCGTATATACATGAGAACATTCTATATGAGTAGGTAAAGAATGATGATAAGGAATTATGAACAAGAGTACCCAGATCCTTTAGAATAGTGTCGGATTAGAGGGGTGCATCTCTCATATGGTAAGTGAAACTGGTTTGTTTACCAAAATGAACTATGCTACATTTTTTTGCATTTAATTTGAGACCATTGCCCTTACACAAATTAACATGGTAAAAGCCATGTTATAGCAATTGTGAGTCAGTTGAAGATCGGAAAACACCACTCAATTTACAGTTATTTGTAAACTTAGTTAACCATAGGCTAGAAGTGCTGGCCAGAAGGTTTGAGAAGTATATGCAAAATAGGAGAAGGGTCCAAAATTGAGCCATGTTTTGTTTTCAGAAGTGGCACCTTCTGCTTTAACCACATGGGTTCTATCAGACAACCAGTTAGCTATCTGTCACACAATATAAGGATTTATATTCAGATTTACAGGTTTGTCAATAATGCTTGCATGGGGAGTAGTGTCAAAGGCCCTGGGCCGGTTTAGATATGCTGTATGCACTGCATAACACTATCCACTGCTTCCTTTACATTTTCAAAGAAATTAATGAGGTTAAAGAGACAGGAGCTTCCTTTGATAAAACCAAATTGATGAAAGTCCAGAGTTAAGAGATTTTCAATGTTCAGATTAAAGTCTGCTATATGTGAGGCTAGTGAGACTAATGGATCTGTAGTTACCAGGGTCTGCGGTTGGGCCACCGTTGTGTAATAGCAATACAGAAGCTATTTTCCAGGCTTCAGGAATGTAACCGGTAGAGAGACTTAGATTAAAGAGTTTAATTAGGGGTTCAGAAAGACCATGTTTGACACTGCTAATCAGGCAACCTGTATGTTGCCAGGACCCATGGATGAAGTATTCTTATTTTTTGGAAGGGCTGAGAGACCTTGTTTTATAGTAAGGAAAGTTTTGGGGGTGGTGTCTGCCAGGAGGATCCACTACCCAGATCAGCCTTCAGTGGTACATACCATAAATATGCATACGTGAGGGTGTACTCTTTTTCTAATTTCTTCATTATTTAGTGTTGCTAATACCTTGACAGAAATGGACCTCATTGCTATATAAGGACATGATTTAAAGTTTGTGGAATTAGTATTGTTTCAGTCATTGATATTTGTCAAGAGTGCTGTTCTCAGAACCTGCAATGTACTTGGAATTCCCTCTTTTTGCAGTCCATATGGAATTATTGGTGTTGGTAGCACATTTCAGTATGTTTGATTTTTTTGTTTTTATTAACCCTGTTGTTCCTACTATTATTGGAGCTTTGTATGTGCTTTTATTCCACATTGTTCTGGTTTTACTGTGCGTGTCCTAGTATTTTATGACTTTGTTTATCAGTATACAGGAGACTGTAGCTGCTAGGTGTAGTTATTTCAATAATTGGTTACTTCTGTCCTTTTTTCTTCCCTGCAATATTTGTTTTGCTTGCTTCCACTTTCTTTAATGTTGGTATTATATGATCACATGTTATTAGGACTTTTTCGCTTTCAGTAATTCTCTGTGATTCACATTTCTACTGCTAATCAGCTAGCTGCGGTGGTGTAGCGGTATCATTGTCGCCTCACAGCAAGAGGTTCTCCTGTTCGATTCTCGGCTGGAGCGCCTTCTGTGTGGAGTCTGCATGTCCTCCCTGCGGTCGAGTGGCATTCAAAAGACATGCGTGAATGGGCGTGCCTTCGATGAAGGTTGGGTGTCGAGCTGGCACCTCTGCACCGTAAAAATCTACTGCCAATCATTAATGGACCGGAGTTCCGCTGTGGCGACCCCTTACCAGGAAAAGCCGAAAGAAGAAGCATCAGCTAGCTGTATGTGCAGTGTTTGCACAATTCCTAATATATAAACACCTAGTTCTTTCTCATAATTAGCCATAAATGGTGTATTCCATGATAAAGTACTACAGTTGCACCATGCATGACACCTCTGTGTGTATCACTATCTCAAGTTAACCACCTGTACCTTACTTTCTGGGTATTATTTTTATGTATTTTGTAATGACTATGTTGAATATATTTGTATTGAATGTTTTGAATATTTTTGTATCATCATTTTGTTGAACATCATTGTATTAAATGTCTTGAATATTTTTTTGTATTGTGATGTACTGTGTGGAGCTTTTCTCCCTGGGCATTTGCTGAAAATGGGCAATTTCCACCCAGTCAGACTTTCCCAGTAAACAAATGTAAAATAAATAAATTAATTGAAGAAGGTGGTTGGGATTGTGGAACCTGTGGGACAGCTATAATTGTGAGTGAAGTAAAAATTGCACTAAATTTGTTATCTAGAGTATTCATTATTTCCCTTGGGTCAGAAAATATAGTATTATTGTAGGCTAGCTCCAAACACTGTTTGGTGTTATTTCTTAACTTCCTGTCATAGTTAAAGATTTGTAGTTATTTTTGGTTTTAGTGGGTATTTTAAGTTCATACTCAGCTTTGAGTTTTCTAATGGTTCCCTTAAACACTGTTATTTTGCTTAAATGTGCTGTTAGAGTATACATCCGCTTATAAGTGTTCAGTAGTTTCTTTTGCTTGTTATATAATTCATTTTATGGGCTTATTTTTAAAATGTTCAGTATATTTGTTATGGGTATGGCCTGCCCTATCAATACAACTGTTTGTTTGAGTAGACGTCAGAGGCATGGGTAGCAACTTTAGCAGTAGGATCCTTTGGAGGAGGATTACAGCAGAATTTATTTAAGTCATCAAATAACTGAATAACGATTGTTTTTGAGGTTCCTAAACACGGCACTATATACACTGGAAGTACCGCCGCTTTCTAAAGGAAAAGGTCACCAAATTATGGTCTGATTTAATAAGACATGAATACATATCATGAAGCAAGTGGTAGACTTATTTGTGAAGACTAGATCCAGGATATTGGGGCCCCTAGTAGGATGGTTAATGATTTGATGTCAAGGAAGTACTGGGCATGCCAATATTTGACAGTGAAGGTCAAGGCAGTTTGTAGATGGATAGCTGAAATCCTCTAGTCGAAAGGACTTGGGATCAGTGGGAGTTTCAGCTAATGTGTTAAAGATAGCTATCATGCTCGGAAGGGGACACAGAAGGTGTTCCATAGGTAGCTATGAAGTGGTAATTATTCTTATTTATGGTGATTTGGACTTCTAGGCTTTCACATGGGTGTCTCAGGGAATCTATTGTGAAGTGATGATATCCTTGTCTTAAACACCTGTGGTGAATTATCACTTGTGACATAGGCAAACTTACATTTATATAAAAACAATCAAACCATATTAATAAGTTCACATTTACAAATATTATAGGATATATAGTACATACTGAACACTTATAAGCGGATGTATACCCTAATTCCTCCTCCAAAACCTTTTTCTACATGTATTGTTCTCACAATTTCCTTTTTTTTTTGCAATTTACTCCTACCCTTTTCTAAATATTCCATTTCCTGTTTTTTTATCTGTGTTACAATGTTCACTACTTCAAGTATAGTTGGTATAGATTTTGATCTCCATTTTCTAGTAATTGCTTTTATGGCAGCTACCTGAATTATACTTAACAAGGCCTTATGATGTCTAGACAATTCAGATCCTGTATCCCATTTCTTACAGCAGCTTCTTTTCTAGATTCAAACACAACCAGTGCAAATCTTTCATTTAGGATTCCCATATCTCTTTCTCTGTCATTATTCTGATATCAATCCCTGATAGGGAAGGCAATGACTAGCCTGCAATCCAACTTTCTTGGTCTCTTACCATTCTGTTACCTTTCCTTCTCTGATTATTTGTTCCCAGTACCTTAGTTCCTTATCCAACTTCATCCAGTAAATGTTAGTCCTCTCTCGTCTATTTTCTGTACCTCTAATTACACTCATCCCTAACTGCAGAATCACCTTTCTCCATTCCCGTGTTGGCTTAGTTCTTAGTATACTTTCTGAATATAGTATTCTGTATGACTGTTGTTGTTCTCCTTAAGGGTCTGCATCCAAAATCCCATTTTTTTTCGCTTTATTCCTGCATCATCATCATCATCATCATCATTTTTTTTCCATTTTGAATTGTAGCTTTCTGCTTATAAAGAGCTTTAACTGTGTAGCTCTGGTAATCCTAAACCTCCTTGTTCTTTCGGGAGGATCAGCTTATCCCACTTGACTCTTGCCCTCATCCTCTGCCAGATAAAATCCCTTAACTCTGTATTGATTGCTGTCCACATTCTCCTCTGGTTGATAAAAATGTGCCTGACCTGTGTATAAAACTAAAGGGACTAACACATTTTTGCTGCTTGTATCTTGCTGTCCATATCCATAGGTGAGAGGTTTCAGTTTCTCAGTTTTTGTATCTTCCCACATAACCTTAGCTGCCATAACTGAATCCTTTTTAATCCATACTCCTAAATACTTCATTTTGTCATATTCCCATAAATATGGTTATTGTTGGACCAATTCATGTGTGGGGACATAGTTTATAGTCTTTGTTTTTATCTTCATTAATTTTATATTCTGAAATAATAATTCAGCAGTCTCAGAATATTCCACAACACCAAGATGTCCTTTTTTCTTGTTTCATCAAGTACACGATATCACCTGCAAATAATGCCATACTTTCTTGAACACAGTGCCAATTATATCCTTGAATTTCTGAGTCCCTTATTTTCTTTGTCAGTGCTTCTAAACATAACATCTCTCCTATATCTTTCTTATTAACCTTATTATTCTTTCAGGAAATGCAAATGCTTCCATTGCCCTTCTCATAAAATCCTAGCGTACTCTTAAATGCGTTCTTCTGTATCAGGACCCATCAATAACATTTTCTTACATTCTTCTTTCCTCTGGATCATCATTGTTTTGTTAATGTTGTCAAATGTTTGCCTACCATGCACAATACGACACTTGTTCATATCTAACAATTTTGGCATCACCTTTGCCATTCTTTTAGCCATTATAGACATAAACATGTTATAGACATGGTTTAGAATTGAGATGGCCTAAATGAAACTGGATCAGATGGGTCTTTACTGTCTTTATGTATTACAGCCATCACAGCTTTTTTCCAGAATGTTGGTGCCTCACCTCCTTTTAAATACTGTTAAACAAAACCTTCCAGCTTTTTATCACTTTCTTCCCTACTAACTTCCAAACTTCAACTGGAATACCATCTGTTCCAGGAGGTTTTCCAGAAGATTGGTTATACATCATTTTTATCTAATCTCCTCCTATCTTAACTGTTGGTTATTGAGCCTTATCTACTTCTAACCTTGGCATATTTAAGCCTTCTATAAATATTTCCATTTACCCGTGGTGGGGGTGCTGCGGTAGCGTTGTCGCCTCGCAGTAAGATGCTGTCCGGTTCGATTCTCAGCTAGAGCGTCTTCTGCGTGGAGACATGCGTGAATGGGCGTACCTTCGTTGAAGGTTGTGCGTCAGGGCTGGTAACTCGGCATGTAAAAATCAACTACCAATCATTAGCGGACCGGAGTTCCGCAGTGGCGACCCCTAACCGGGAAAAGCCCAAAGACGCAAACAAACATAAATAGTTCCATTTGTGCTTTTTCTTGATTTCCACACTTTGTTTTATAGAAATTTTCATAAAATTCATGAAGTATCTCTCTAATATCTTTACAGGATCTGTAGTTATTTTTCTTGCTCTAGGGTCTGAATTTGACAACAACCCTTTCTACTTTCTGTTTCCCAAGTTGTTGTGCTAAATGTTATTCTGCCCAGAAGATATTATCAAAAAAACAGTTGCTTAATGGAAGTCCTCATAGAATCATGCATATTATCTAGGTACTACAGAATAGTGCCTCCTCTTGTTCTGAGCGATTCCCCTCATTTTGTAATATCTAACCTTCGTCAGCCCATCTAAATATTCATTGCTTCTTAACCAGATCTCATTTTCTTTAAACTCCAGTTTCATTTTTGTCGACCTGCTAGCTATCACTTCTGGAGTATTTTCTGTCGTACCTAATAACTTTTGGATAATTTCTACTACCATTCCTTAAATTTCTCTTTTTTTTTTTTACTTTACTTCATTACCCTGCATTTTTATCTTAGTAATTATTCACACATGATCTGAAATAGTTATTGGATGTGTATCAAAGTTCTCAATTAAATGGACATGTTGCTGTGAAATATAACATCTGATGTCAATTTTCATTCATCCTCAACCTGTGGGGTCCGGATCCAATCCTCAGATCCTTCTCAGCCATTTCACTAATTTATGGAGTCTAACAAACTCGAGTTCCTTCTCTACCCATAATGCAAACCCCTATTATCCCCCAGATCTCGTTTGCCGCTGAAGAATCTAGATGTGTCTGTTAGAATCTAGATGTCTGTCTTCAGCACTCTAGCTTCGCAGTGGGAGATAACTGTTTTCTTTGTTTTTCCTTATTTCATTCTTTGACAGAAGTGTGCCCTTATCGCCTTCCCTCCCTTGTAGCTGTTATTTCTAAGTACCTGTTTCTTTAAATTTTCTTAATATTCTTCTCTGTGAAAAATTATTACATTGTAGTTTTAACTTTCTCTTAAAATACTTTTCTGCCGTACCCTAAAGAGAACACATGATACTTATGGAGTTTATGCAGTAAGTTACTGTTTCTGTGGGGGACTCAACCTTCGCACTCTATACACAGAGATTTGTTACACATTCTGTTAAATTCCTTGGTATGTAACATTATTGGGGCTTCAATCCCTCAAGTACTAAGATCCTTCAAAAGGTCTAAATGTTTGTTTGCCTAAGGAAGAAAAATGACTAATCTTTACGATACTTCATGCCAGGTCTTAACGGTGACGCATTCAAGGTTATTGCAATCTGTCCCTCTTCTGATTACACTTATCAGCTGTTCAGATCTTTGGCTTGAGCTTCAGACTTCAAATCCTTTCAAAATATGTGTCAAAGCAGACCCTACTACTCTATGGAATACTAACTTTGCAAAAGAGAAGGGAGAAGAAAATGAAAAGGCACATCATTCCCTACCATGCTTGAGACTGATCCAGTGGAGGCTTTGTGGGATCCTGTCCACTGTTGTCATGGTTCATTATTTCTGTTCTGTCGTATCCAAGCTTTTGGATCTCTTTCTTGTACCGTTCCTCACTGCTGTCAAAGTGGTATGCAGAGCGGAAAGTCCAGTTTTTTTATTCATATTTTTTGGTCCATTTCTCATCATTGTAAAAGTCTTGAATTTAACTACTTTGGTTCTGAAGCACTGGGGATGCACAAGCCAGTGCATTTCTTTGTGCCGGTCCCAAGCCCGGATAAATGGGGAGGGTTGCATCAGGAAGGGCATCTGGCGTAAACCTTTGCCAAATATTTCATGTGGACAGCAGTAAATACTTACATATCGGATCAGTTGAGGCCCTGGTTAACAATGACTGCCACCAGTACTGTTAGCCAACAGGGTGCTGGTAGAAATTGGGCTACTGTTGGCCAAAGGAGGAGAAGAGGCGGAAGGCATGGCTGAAGGCAGGAAGAGAGGAGAAAGGCTAGGACTGTGGTAGTGAGGGTCGGAACTTTGAATTTTGCTAGTATGACTGGTATAGGGAGAGAGCTAGCCAATATGATAGACAGAAGGAAGGTTGGTATATTGTGTGTGCAAGAAACCAGATGGAAGGGGAGTAAGGCTATGTGTATCGGAGGTGGATTCAAATTGTTTCATCATAGTGTGGATGGGAGGAGAAATGGCGTAGGAGTTAAACTGAAGGAACAGTATGCTAAGAGTGTTTTGGAGGTGAAAAGAGTGTCGGATAGAGTGATGTTTATGAAGCTGGAAATTGAGGGTGTAATGATGAATGTTGTTAGTGCATATGCTCCACAAGTTGGGTGTCTGATGGATGAGAAAGAAATATTTTGGAGCGAGTTGGATGAAGTAGTGTTGACTGTACCAAAGGGTGAGATAGTAGTGATTGGAGCAGATTTCAGTGGGCATGTTGGTGAAGGGAATAGAGGGAATAAGGAAGTGATGGGTAGGTATGGTGTTAAGCAAAGGAAAGCAGAAGGTCAGATGGTAGTGGATTTTGCGAAAAAGATGGACATGGCTGTGGTGACTATGTATTTTCACAAGAGGGAGGAGCATAGGGTGACATACAAGAGTGGAGGAAGATGCACACAGGTTGATTATATCTTATGTAGGAGGGCCAGTTTGAAGGAGATTGGAGACTAAAGTGGTGACCATTGAAAGTGTAGTTAAGCAGCAATTGGCTGGTGGTTTGTAGGATGACATTGGTTATCAAGAAGAGGAGGAGTGTGAGGGTAGCACCAATGATCAAATGGTGGAAATTGAAAAAGGTAATTGTGAGGTGGAGTTCAGGGATGAGTTAAGACAGGCAATGGGTGGCAGTGAAGAGTTACCAAATAGCTGGGTAACTACAGCAGAGCTAGTAAGGGAGACGGCTAGAAAGGTGCTTGGTATGACATCTGGACAGAGGAGGACGACAAGGAGACATGGTGGAATGAGGAAGTACAGGAGAGTATACAGAGGAAGAGATTGGCAAAGAAGAAGTGGGATTGTCAGAGAGATAAAGAAAGTAGACAGGAGTATAAGGAGATGAGGTGCATGGCAAAGAGAGAGGTGGTGAAGGCTAAGGATATGGCATATGAAGAGTTGTATGAAAGGTTGGACACTAAGGAGGGCGAAAAGGACCTGTACCGATTGGCTAGACAGAGGGACCAAGCTAGGAATGGTGTGCAGCAGGTAAAGGTGATAAAGGATAATGAGGGAAACATACTCACAAGTGAGAGAGTGTGTTGAGCAGATGGAAAGAGTACTTTGAGGGGTTGATGAATGAATGAGAGGGGAAAGAAGGTTGGATGATGTGGGGGTAGTGAATCATGAAGTGGGAAGGTTGGATGATGTGGGGATAGTGAATCCTGAAGTGCAATGGATTAGCAAGGAGGAAGTAAGGATAGCTATGAAGAGGATGAAGAATGGAAAGGCTGTTGGTCCAGATGACATATCTGTGGAAGCATGGAAGTGTTTAGGTGAAATGGCAGTGGAGTTTTTAACCAGATTGTTTAATGAAATCTTGGAAAGTGAGAGGATGCCTGAGGAATGGAGAAAAAGTATTTTGGTACTGATTTTTAAGAATAAGGGTGATGTGCAGAGCTGTAGTAACTACAGAGGGATTAAATTGATCAGCCACAGCATGAAGTTTTGGGAAAGAGTAGTGGAAGCTAGGTTAATAAGGGACGTGATGATTGGTGATCAGCAGTATGGTTTCATGCCGGAAAAGAGCACTACAGATGCGATGTTTGCACTGAGTGTGTTGATGGAGAAGTACAGAGAAGGTCAGGAGGAGTTGCATTGGGTTTTTGTAGACTATGAGAAAGCATATGACAGGGTGCCTAGAGAGGAGTTGTGGTATTGTATGAGGAGGTCGGTAGTGTCGGAGAAGTATGTAAGAGTGGTACAGGATATGTACGAGGGTAGTGGGACAGTGGTGACATCTGTGGTGGGAGTGGCAGATGCATTTAAGGTCGAGGTGGGATTACATCAAGGATCAGCTCTGAGCCCTTTCTTATTTGCAATGGTGATGGACAGGTTGCCAGACGAGATCAGACAGAAGTCCCCATGGACTATGATGTTTGCAGATGACATTGTGATCTGTAGTGAGAGTAGGGAACAGGTGGAGGAGACCCTGGAGAGATGGAGATATGCTCTAGAGAGAAGAGGAATGAAGGTCAGCAGGACTAATACAGAATATGTGTGTGTGAATGAGAGGGAGGATAGAGTAATGGTGAGGATGCAAGGTGTAGAGGTGGTGAAGGTGGATGAGTTGAAATACTTGGGATCAGTAGTTCAGAGTAATGGTGAGTGTGGAAGAGAGGTGAAGAAGACAGTACAGGCAGGATGGAGTGGGTGGAGAAGTGTCAGGAGTGATTTGTGACAGACGAGTACCAGTAAGAGTGAAAGGGAAAGTCTACAAGAGGGTAGTGAGACCAGCTATGTTATATGGGTTGGAGACTGTGGCATTGACAAAAAGGCAGGAGTTAGAGCTGGATGTGGCAGAGTTAAAGATGTTAAGATTTGCACTGGGTGTGACGAGGGTGGACAGGATCAGGAATAAGTATATTAGAGGGTCAGCCCAGGTTGGAAGGTTTGGAGACAAAGCCAGAGAGGCAAGATTACGTTGGTTTGGACATGTGCTGAGGAGGGATGCTGAGTATATTGGGGAAAAAGATGCTAAGGATGAAGCTACCTGGTAACAGGAAAAGAGGAAGGCCTAAGATAAGGTTTATGGATGTGGTGAGAGAGAACATGTAGATGGTTGGTGTGACAGAGCAAGATGCAGAGGACAGGAAGAAATAGAAACAGATTATCCGCTCTGGCAACCCCTAACGGGAAGAGCCGAAAGAAGATGATGGTTCTAAAGCTTGCAGAGCCTTTCTTCGGGTCTGTGGGGTTTCCTTCAGTTTGAAAACTCAGATCATTCTGTGATTTATCCCCCTATCTTGGTTGTCTTTCATGGATACTGAATTTTTGGATCCAATTATCTTCACTCATACAGTAGATCATAATTTGAGATCTCTTTCACTTGACTTGGTAAGTTAAACATGGGATAATATCAACACGGCACAGTACTGGATGAGTACTTTCAAAAAAAAAACTAACAGAGCAGAGTTTCACTGACTGTCCTTCTAGTGCAAAGTCTGGGATGGAGGACAGTTTTTTGTGAGGTGTGTTTATACTTTGGCAACGTTTTTTTTCAGATGGCCGAATTGCCTGACACACCTACAAGGTTGCAGGAAGTCCTAGTTTAAAATTGTTTAGATCACTGCCTACTATTGACCCCTCCTAAGGTCTACTGTCAATAGATTAGAAAAGTCTGTTGAGTTCAGAGAATTATCACAGGTTATGTAACTCCTCTTTTTCAGTGAAAAATCATTGTTGTTCTACCAGGTAAACTAGAGGTGAATACAAGAACGGATGTACCACCACCGACATCCTTCACAAAAAACTCCAAAGAACGTACTTTATTAAAAGAAAAACAGGATACTTGATAAAATGACAGCTCTGAAGAAGGCTACGGCCAACAGCACTAATCCTTATTGTAACCAACGGTTGTCATTTTATCCTGTTTTTCTTTTAATAAAGTACATTCTTTGGAGTTTTTTGGGAAGGGTGTCCATGGTGGTATGTCCGTTCTTGCATTCACTTGGATTTTTGTTGTTGTTCTGGACTACCTTCAGTAACGTCAGAAGTTTTTTTTTTCTACTAGGTTAACTGGAAGAAGCAACACTGAAAATTGCAAGGAATTCATTCAAACAGTCTCACTGGTGTAGATCAGTGTGTGTGATCTACCTTTAAGAAGCTTTCCGGTAAATCAGCACATGCATATAAGTACTGAGCACTTGCAAGCAAAAGTTGCCATTTTGAGTACGCAGCCAGAGTGTGAGCATGCAAGTATGTAGTCAGTTTGTTCGTTTAAGTTTAATGTTCCTGCCATCCATCCTGATGATTTATATGCAATAAACTACTTAAACGAAAACCAAAGCCTCAACTTCTTAATGCACATTAGAAGAAGGACATGGTGTCAGAATGGGATCCAGAGTTATAATCATGAGGCAACCAAGTTAAAGTTGGAGAAATATATAGGAGTGGATCATCCCAACTGCTTAAATGACTCACAAAACAGGTCAGAAACAATGTCCAGGTACTGAAACATGTTTAAATGATTTATTTTGTTATAAATATAAAATGAAGCACTCAGAATGCTCAAAATGTCTTTCTTATTAAATGAAATGTCCGAAACTGCGACATATTGATAACAATATTCGAAATAATTACGAAAACGTTTGAAACAATATCCATGTTGCATAAAATGTACAACAAGGGAAAACAACCATATTTTTTCACTGTGCTACTTTTTCGTATTGACTAAAGCTATTCAAAGTATCCGAAATGTGCAAAGTGTTTGCACGTGTGTGCAGTATTACAGTGCAGTTATTTCACAAAGTACAGTTATTTCAAGGCATATTTCTCAGAGTACAGTCTTTCAAAGAACTTACTGTGCATTTGAATATTATTAAAAGCACCTGGTATGTGTGAATGTTCGGTCATAATTAAAGGGCCAAGAGTGCATTGTGTTTTACTATAATCTGTGGGCATGTCAGAAGGGTTTCACAGACCCGCACCACTTGTGTTTGATGATGATATTGCAGAAAATTGGAGAGTATTTCAGCTGGGATACAATATTTTCAAACAGACTGCTTTTTCTGACAAAGATGCACGTACAGAGGCATTTATTCTGCTTAATTTAGCTGAAAGAGAGCGTTCATTTGTGTATGCACCTGCTGTGTTTGCAGGGGAGGGGGAAGACTGCCATATAGTGGTACCGGCTTAAGCAAGGGAGACCCTGAATGCTTAACACATAAATTTAGAGAAATGTGTAACCCCCAAATTAATATTACAATGGAAAAGCACTTATATTTACACAAGGGATCAAAAGCCTGGTGAAACGTTTGCAGTATATATATATATATATATATATATATATATATATATATATATATATATATATAGGTTCATAGATTAGTACTAAGCTAACTGCCCTTGCGAGCCGTTTTAAGCCTAGCCAGTTATTCCTTGTGAGACTCAAACCCTGCACCTTGTGTGTGTAAGGCAACCACCTTAACCATTAGGCCACCCTCCCAACCCCATAAACAGCCTCTGCAAGGTTTGAACCCAGGACCCTGCACACCATAACCAAAGTGATTTACCTCTAAGCCATGTCAGATATGTAACTGACTTGAGAAATAAGGTTAAAATGTGCAGATTTGGTGATTTGAGAGATGAGTTGATAAAAAACAGGCTTGTGGGGGGTGGTAATAATGACACATTGAGTAAGATTTTGCTTCGAGACAGTGAGTTAACATTAAATAAGGCCATTGAGATTTATCAGATATACGAGCTTCCAGAAAAGCACACAAGTATGCTTACAAATGAGAATACCTGTGGAAAGCACAGTGACCAAGCTCATGTTGATAGTAGGTAGCACGTGGTTAACAGGCCCAAGTACATGGCAGCTACTGCCAGTCGTGTAACAGACCCTGGGAAACCCCCAAGTCTTTCCAGCAAATTCCAGGGCATGCTCAGTGAAGCATAAGGGTGAGTCAGCAAAGTCAAAACATGTGCCCCCACCCAGCTTCATAGTCAACTGTCTTAATTGTGGTGGTAATCACAAACCCAAAAGAGAAAAGCGTTTAGCTTTTGGTCAATAGTGTCATTCTTGCAATAAGTGGAATCATTTCAAAAGGTTATGTAAATCAAATCAGGCATGTTCTTTTATTAAAAGAGGGCATTCCAAGAGGCAAGCTAATCAATTAGAAAGCTGCAACCCTACTTTTTGTGTGCTTGGTGAAACAGTTAATGCAGTAGATTTGTGGGCAAAGAATGAAATCTTTTGTACTATTTGGATTAATGGGAGCCCCACAGAGCTCATAGTAAATACTGGCTCAAAGTGCAATGTTATGTCAGCACAAACATTTGCTAGAGTAAAAGCTGCAGAAAACGTGATTTGACAAAGTGTGCGAAGCCTGTTGCTTATGGTGGTGAAGAGATACAGACCGAAGGCTCAGTAGTGCTTTCATGTCATTCTGCTGGGAACAGCTATGACTTGCAATTTTTTGTAGTCAAGAGACACATGGAGTCATTATAGGCCACAGAGACAGTTTGAAAATGGGAATGCTTTCACGTAATAAAGATGTTTACCATGTAATCCTGAATGACAACAGCTCAAATTTCTCCCAAACTATGTTTTCTGAGTATGCTGATATTTTTGCAGATCAACTAGGCAAACTACCAGTTGTATACTCTACGAAGTTAGACCCAGAGGTCAGCTCAGTTATCAAACCGTCATGGAAAGTTCCAGTAGTTATGCAGAACAGAGTCAAAGCTGAGCTAGGCAGAATGGTGCAGTTAGGAGGAATTTGCCCAGTAGAAGAACCTACCGAATGGGTATCTTCCATGGTAGTATCTCATAAGAAAAGCTCAGATGATATCAGAATATGTATTGATCCAAGAGATCTGAAGAAAACATTAAAAAAACCTCATCATCCTATATGCACAGTCGAAGAGGTTGCCCTCATGCCAAACAACTGTTTTTTCTTAGATGCAAACCATTAATTTTGGCAAATTTTGCTTGCCCGAAAATCTTCATTGTTGACCACATTTGGTGCACCATTTGGAAGATACAGATTTCTGAGAATGCCATTTGGAATAAATTCTGCCAGTGCAGTCTTTCAGAGTGCAATGGAGCAATTTTATTTCTGGCTATCCATGTGCTATTATAGTAGATGATATTCTAGTAGGAGGCAGTCATGAAGTTGAACATGACAGACACCTCAAGAAAGTTCAGGAAAGAGCACGTGAAGTGAATCTTAAACTGAATCCTCAGAAGTGAAAATTCTGGCTATGGAAAATTACTTATGTTGGTCACTTGTTTACCAGTTTATCCTTACGACCAGATCCTTCCAAGCAAACAGCAATTCTTGGAATCCTTCCAAGCAAACAGCAATTCTTGGAATGCCAGCTCCAGACAGTGTCCATGCCCTACAGTGTTTTCTTGGCATGGTCAACTACCTAGGCAAGTTCATTCTAGATTTGAGCCAACTTTAAGCACCACTGAGAGCTGACACACAAAGACGTAATTTGGTCAGGGTCAGAACAGCACCAAAGAGTATTTGATGCCCTGAAACAGAAAATTACTAACCAACCAACTCTCGGCTACTATGATGTTCACAAACAAGTTGCTCTTTCCTGTGATGGTTCTACATTTGTTCTCGGTGCAGTCATTCTTCAAGAGGGTAGACCAGTAGCCTATGCATCGAGTACTCTTACCCAATCCAAGATGCAATATGCCCAGATTGAGAAAGAGCTTTTGGTAATTGTTTGCATGTTCTGAGTTCCATGATTATATTTATAGTCGACTTATACAGATTGAAACTAATCACCAACCTTTAGTTACTATTTTGAGAAAGCCTGTGCATACACCTTCAGCTAAATTGCAACGTGTGATGCTCAAATTTAGAAGTGCAATTTCAGTCTTGTTTACATAAAAGGCAAACTTCTTTATCTTGCTGATACTTTATCCAGATCACCCAGAAAAAAAAAAAACAGATCAGCATAACAATGAGCAACTTGATTTTGAGGTCATGGAAGTGAGAAAATTTTCTTCCACCCGTCTTGATGAGCTCAGAACTCGCAAAGCTTCAGATCTGATTCTCCAGAAGCTCAACCTCTTTCAGTTGAGAATGGCCTTCCAAGCAATCTTTTTACTTGTAGAAGTGCAACTTTATTTTCCATACAGAGATGAGATTTTGTCAGACAATGGTATCATCATTGTAAGGTCCTAAAGTGATTGTTCCGAAGTCTTTGCAACAAGAGTACATTCAAATTTTGCATTGTGGCCATGCAGGAACTGATTCTACCAAAATAAGAGTGAGAAGGTCTAGTATTTTTGGCCTTCTATGTCAAGAGATGTTGAGAAAGTACTTTCATCTTCTTCAGTATGTGATAGTATAAAGCTGCATTAACAGAAAGAACCACTTCAGTTAAGCCAGATTCCTGAACTACCTTGATCGACAGTAGCCACAGATCATAGGAAGCTACTAGGCTAATGGCCCTGGGGCCCTTACAAGCCTAGCCAAGAGTGTATCCCCAAAAAGAAACCTCAGTCAGCACCTGTCACCCCTGTCAGTGAGGGACACAGGTGGAACCCCTGGGACAGATTTGTGGTTTTCCATCCACTTATCAAGTTTGCACTTGAAGAGGGTCAGCAAGGTACTCTGTTTGACATGTATGGGAAGTCTATTCCAGAGACGGGGGAGCCTCTGGGAGACGAACCTGTCTCTCCAGCAGGTTTTGTTGATGTAGCATATTAGATTCAGGCCTTTCGAGTGGGTAATGCATGAGGAGTTAAACTTATGGATATGGAGCATCTCTAGTAGGACAGGGTCCGAGATTACCTTGTAGGTGAGACACCGATCACCCCTGAGCAATCTGTACGATACCAAATAGAGTGACAGTGATTTGAGCCTATCCACATAGGACAGGTGTTGGAGGCCATGGTTTCTCTTTGTGAGGTATTTCAATGGCCTTTCCAGTTGTTGCAGATGTTTGGAGAGGTACTTACCAAATGGGGTGGTATATTCAATTATTGGTCTAATGAGGGAGGAGTATAGAGAGAGAATGACCTTTTTTTCCTAGATGCGGTCCCTTTACTTATGAGATGAACCAAGTAAAAGGCTTTTCTGACCTTTGCTGGTACATGATGGTCGAATGTGAAGTTATCAACTTGAGTGCTCAGGTCTCTCACCACAGATTGTGTGCTTAGGGGGTTGCCGTTGATGTGGTAATCAGTGAGGGCCATGTTTTTGCTGAATGGTATGATGATACAGTTTTTTTTTGCATTTAGCTTGAGGCCATGACTTTGGCACCAGTCATTACTTGCTGTGAGACACTCTTGCAGTAAGTTAACATAATTTGGGGAGTCAGTGACAGCACCCAACTTAGTCATCCACAAAGTTGGTCAGCCACAGGCCTTTTGTCTTTGCCTGGACCTCTGAGAAGTAGATGCCAAGCAGCAGAGGTCCCTGGACAGATCAATGGGGGAACTCCACTAGTGACAGGTCTGCTATTGGAGGTGGAGGCACCTGTTTTGACTTTGAGGGTCCTGTCAGTGAACCAGTTAGCCACCCACCTGATGAGATAGGGGTTTACACCAAGTTGTGTTAGATTTTCGATGATGCTGAGTGGGGGATTGTGTCAAAGGCCTTGGCCAGGTTAAGGTAAGCTGTATGCACTGACCTTCCCTCGCCCAGGGCCTCTGTGACAGTCTCAAAGAAGTCAACCAGGTTCAACAGGCAAGATCTGCCCTTGACGAATCCGAACTGGGTGGGTTTAAGTGCTTTTGGAGATTGCCTATGTCCTTGTTTATGAGATCCATAATAATGCACTCCATGACTTTACAGATCAGACCCGTCATGCTAATGGGGTGATAGTTTCCAGGGTATCTGTTTGAGTGGAATGGTCAACATTACTTGGTGTTAGACTGTTATTCACATTGGTTCGAGATTGACCTATTTCCCAACCTAACTTCCAGTACTGTCATTACTAAGTTGAAGTG
Source organism: Protopterus annectens (assembly GCF_019279795.1). Taxonomy (NCBI): domain Eukaryota; kingdom Metazoa; phylum Chordata; order Ceratodontiformes; family Protopteridae; genus Protopterus; species Protopterus annectens. The sequence goes on from NC_056748.1 coordinate 438,377,233, forward strand.
ACGTTTTTATGTCCATGGTAGTCTGCTCAGAGTTATTTCTGGCAATGGTGCACAGTTTACAAGTCAGCAGTTGAAGAAATTTGCAGAAGAGTGGGACTTTGTTCATATCACAAGTAGTTCTGAATGCCTTCAGTCAAACGCCTTGGCTGAACATGGAGTTCAAAGTGCAAAACAGTTGTTAGAGAAATCCAGATGTGACAATGCCAATGTTTTTCTCAACTTGTTAAATCTCAGAAACATTCCTTGTGATAATCGTCTTGGGGTCATCTGCCTAGAGACTTGTGTTGAGACAAACCAGAACCACACTACCAATCAGCAGTAATTTACTGGTTCCAAGTGCTAAGAACAACAAAGCAATGAAAGCCCAACTGTTGAAAAAGCATGTCCCAGAAGTCTTACTACAATAAAACCAGCAAACTGCTTAGTTCTTTATAAAAAGGGGAGATGGTGAGGATGCTGACATCAGAAGGTTTTGATCGCATTGGATTTCTGAAAAGTTTGTGTCAAGAGCTAAGATCGTACATTATGGAATTCAGACAAAATTGGAAGCATTTGTTATCGGTGTCTGAACCAGTGTTACAGCGTCTTGCCTGTGACAAAGACTCTAGTTCTCAGAGTGACTTGTCCAATGTTCCTGTTCCAGAGAACATTCTGTCAGCAATTCCTGTTCCTGAGAAAATCCCTAAAACTCCTCGAGCAGAACATTCTCCAGTGAATGTTCCTGTTGCTAAACTCAGTCCTGACTATTATGTTAGCCTAATGAGCCTGGTCTGCAAGGCCATGGAACGTATCATCATGGATCTTATACACAGACATTAGTAATCTCCAAACTCTGGACCCCCTACCCAGTTCAGGTTTGTAAAAGGCAGATCATGTCTCCTAAACCTGATAGACTTCTTTGAAGCAGTCACCAAAGCCGTAGACGAGGGTAAAGTGGTTCACACAGCCTATCTAGATCCTGCCAAGGCTTTTGATACCATCCCCCACTCTGGAATTATAGATAAACTCACTAAACTATGTATAAATCCCTATCTCACAAGATGGGTTGCCAACTGGCTCACTGACAGAACCCACACTGTGAAAGTAGCAGACTCCAAATCCGACTTCAGACCAGTGACAAGTGGAGTACCACAGAGTTCAGTCCTGGGTCCTCTCCTGTTTGGTATCTACTTTTCTGAAGTACAGGCTAACACAGAAGGTCTTTGGCTAATGAAGTTCGCAGATGACTGCAAACTAGGAGCCATAATCAAAACTCCTAAAGATGTGGACATCCTACATAAGGGCCTCACAGAGACAGATGCCTGGTGTCAAAGCCATGGCCTCAAGCTCAATGCCAAAAAGTGCATTGTCATCCCCTTTGGTAAAAACTCTGTACCCATGCATTACCACATATGTGGTAGTCTACTTAACACCGAAAGTGTAATAAGAGACCTTGGGACACAGGTGGACAGTAGTCTCTCCTTTGGTAATCACATCTTCACAGTAGTCAGGAAATCCTTTTATGTGGCACACCTCATCACAAAAGGTTTCTCATCCAGGAAAAAAGAGGTAATTGTTCCCATCTACTCATCACTCTTTAGACCCATTATAGAGTACAATGCCTCTTTTGTTATGTACCTCACAAGACATCTACAACAACTGGAAAGGCCGCAGAAATACCTCACAAAGAGGATTAACAGCCTCAAACAGATGCCCTATGCAGACAGTCTTAAAAACTCCACCTTTACTCTGTCGCATATCGCCTACTCTGAGGCAATCTCTGGCTAACATACAAAGCTATGTCAATCCCAGAGCTGTTGGACATGCTCCACTTAAAAAAATCCCAATCCCTCCGAGCTACACGCTCTAGGGACCTAAACCTTGTCACTGCAATAAACAGAACATGCTGGAGGAATAGATTCCTGTCCCAGAGACTTCCCATACTCTGGAACAAACTACGTACCTATATCAAACAAAGCTCCTTATTAGCACTCTTCAAGAAAAATCTTGATGATTGGATGGGGAATAGGAAATTCACCCCGGGGATCACCTCTGTGGCTCTGCTCGACAGGAGCACAGGAAAATAATTTTATTAGGTGGTGAAAGCCAGGGTACCTTTTTGGCTAGGCTTATGTAGGCCCTAGAGCCAATAGCCCAGTACCTACCTATGAAACTATGAACCTGTGTCACGAGATCAGGTCATGTCTCAAAACCTAGTTCCAAATACACGACAACCAGGATATGACTGTTGTTTTTCTTTCTTAGTGTCTGTGTAATTGCATGTCTGTTCATATGTCATTCTTTTTATGAGACAGCTCAGTAAAGAGGGAGGATGTAGATCAGTGTGTGATATACCTTTAAGAAGCTCTCCAGTGAGTCAGCGCATGCATACAAGTACTGAGCATGTGCAAGCAAGAGTGGCATTTTGAGTGAGCAGCCAGAATGTGAGCATGCAAGTATGTAGTCAGTCAAAGTTTAATGTTCCTGCCATCCATCCTGATGTATTTGTATGCAATAAACTACTTAAACGAACACACGAGCCTCAACAACGTCTTACTGCACATAAGAAGAGCGACAACTAGACCATTTGTAATCTGGACTACATACCACTTTGGATCTCATTGAGTTGAACAAGTCAAGTTCAGCACACTTTTTCCGTATGTTCATCACTCGCTTTGTCCTTTTTCAATCATTTCAGATTAATTAGAATAACCCAGGTATGCACATGGTTTCTCCCTGGTAGATGCAATTAAGAGCAATTTCACAAGGTAGTCCACTCATCTTTCCACAGTCTAAAACCTCAACACGTCAGAAACTCAAGACATCAGCAAAGTAGTGGTAACCAAACTTATTCCAGGTGTGAAGAACCCTAGGGGAGTGCATCACAGTGGACGACTTCTAACAGCTGCCTTCTAGTAGAGCATCACATAGTCTTGTCATAGCAAAATAACTGAACAGGCCCCTTTTTACTACCTCACGTGTTGTATCTCTACAATTAGGTGATGGAAATGATTGATCAGTCGACAGCAGTAATTTACCTGCAACCTTTCTTGTATCCTTTCAGTATGACAATGAGTAACTACTTCACACTGATCCCCACCCCACTGAGAAACTCTTCCTTTTCAAAACAAAAACTGACTGTTTGTTTTTTCCTGTTTGCTCGATCTTACCATATCTTTATTTTTAAATTGATCCTTCATTAGGACACTCTTCAGAAGTGAATAATGATGGCTGCTGTATGTGGTAGACCAGAATCATATAAGTTCTTCTCAACCTCCGACTTGTTCATTTCAATTTTGTCAACCTTTTCTGTGAGGGTACTAGTTCATCAAATTGTTGAATAAGTTAATTATAAAAGCTAAGTCTTATCTCTTAAGCCATTTCCTCCTTCTCTGGCTTTGGACTTTTCATAAAGAGGTCTTATAAAGATCCGATCTCAACCTCGAATAATAACAACAAAGACAAAATTATCTGAACTGACTTTGTTGGATCTGATGTAATCCAAGCCAGATCCGTCTATGGCTAGACCTTCTACCATGATAAACTTGTCTAGGACATGGTATTCACTGTCGATCAAACTGGTTCCCTCCAAAGTACCCTCAAGATTTCTAGAAAGACCTAGATCTCCATCAATATATTCCATTCGTTCTCCAAGAAGCCTCACAGAAGAACATGTGGAAGAGTAGTGAGAAACATTCTTTCGGTGCAGATTCAGTTTCCACACTGCAACTCGCAGCTGTCTCTACTTTTATGTAGGATTCCAGGATTCTTAAAGAAAAAATTAAGCCAGCAACTGGTGAGCCATGAGAACAAATAATTTATTGGACTTCTCAGAGGTACTGAGACTTCATAAGACTTAATTCAAACAGACCGGTTTCGGCCTGGATTTATCCTGGCCTTCTTCAGTGTAATGTAGAAAAAAGCATACAAAATAAAAGAAGTCCAATAAATTATTTGTTCTCATGGCTCACCAGTTGCTGGCTTAATTTTTTCTTTTGGAATCTGCAGTTTGCCGTGCAACTTCTCACGCGCAGGGGAACTTATTTTTGTTACACGTGCTAATCCTTCCTGCTGGGGATCTATGGTGTGCTGTGTTGGCGTGTTTGTTCACGCTTGTAAGGCTGACTTGTCTATTTAACAATTTTTGGAAATCGCTCTCTAGTTTGGATTTATCGTTTATCTTTTACATCATATTTTGAAGTTAGAAAAGGGCAATGACTGGTTTTCTGAATATCTCCCGGTGAGTTAATTTAATATATCTATGGGCAATGACTAAACATGCGCTGTGTTGATGTGAGTGCTTACCAACGTTTTTTCGTGAGGATATACTAACCAACGGATTCAGTTATCTTCAACGGCTTGGGGCAGTGTTTACTTTAGATGTACCAAGTGTTCTACTGATGGGGAACTTTTATTACAATTTGGCGACAACAACTAACGTGTGCAATTGAATTCCACTTGTGATTGTGACGAACTGATACTTGTTTGGGGGACATTTTGAACGTTTTGTTCGCTAACGTGTTTCACTACATTGCTGTTGGATATATTGCTATAAACAGGAACAGACAGTTGGATCTACGAAGTCGTCGGATATCAGACTTCGAATTGGGAACATGTTTATTGTGTTTGAACATTACGAAACTGGCATTTATGAGCAATAATATTATTCTTTTTTTGGACATTATTGGATATTACTTATGTTTTTGACTTTAGCCCAACTTCTACATATATTCGTTGTCATTGTTCTCTCTGCTATAGGGTCATTGGGAAACATTTCTGCTCAATGGTTGTTGATTATAACTGTTGTTTGCATACTTTATTAGGACACAAATCTAAGTGTTAGTAATCTATGTGATGCACATGTTTTACATTCATTTAATTACTTATTGTAGATCATATGAATGTCTAAATATTAGTGGGGCATTTCTGTCAGTAAATCTCATTGAAACTATAGGGACCATCTTTGAAGCATGTTTTACATGTACACACCTATATGATTTTTTAGGTATGTATACATATGCCTTATTACAGACTTTAGTTATATATGGTTTATATATATAATCTTGTCCAGGCCTATTTGGAATTTCTACTTATGCTTGGATAGCAGTGTGCTTTGAACTAGTACAATTGTCAAATACTATTTATATATTTTTGCTAAACATTTTTGCTGGCCATCAGGATTATATCCTAACATCATTCCATGGTCTGTATACTAATTCCATTTGGGCTGTTCATATTATCAAGGATCTACTGGCTTAATTTTTTGAATTTGGTCTTGAGGTTCTCTTGGACTATATATATATATATATATATATACATATTATTTTGAAGGTTATATCACTATAATAACTTTTCTAATTGGGGTGCCAAACATTTGACCTATTTGGAAGTCTGGTACTGTGCGTTTGTCTGTCACAGTGTTTACTCATCAGAATTTGAGTTTTTTACCATTATTGTCCTGTATTGGACGTGGTAATTGTTTGAAGAATCCGACATAAACTAACATATTGCCATTATTGTCCGTTTATTGATTTCTTTTCAATACAGGGCGTGGCTACATTTTTTATATATTACCGACTTTATATTACTGATGGAGTTAAATAAGATGTTTTTGGATTTATCATCCGATAAGGATGATCTTGCACTCTTTGGTATTGGCCAATCTACTGCAGTATCAGGCAATACTAATTCCATGAAGCCGGAACAACGATGTGAAAAACTATTTGGTGATCTTAATAAAAATATGAAAACACTTAGATCTTTTGTTTGGCACCTTAAATTACTCAAAGCATATTTGGTTAAGGGCATTAGTCCGAGGGGCCTTAGGGTCAAAATCCAACCGTTAGTCTCTGATCCTGATGATATCTTAACTACTGAATGGTTATCCATCCAACAAGAATGCTCCATGAAGTTTGTTGAATCCTTGTCAAAATATTATACTAGGACTATAGACAAGGAAACCTCTAAGGTGTCACAATTAATAGAGGATTGTAATCAGTATCAGAATGACACATTTTTTTCTGCATCATTATCTAAACTTAGTTCAGATTTGTTAAATTTTGATAAACACTTAAAGGAAAGGAAACTTAAAAAATTTTCTCGTGATCAGTCTGATTATGAGAGGGGGCAACCCTTCAAATATACTAGACATGTCAGATTTCAAGAGTTGCATAACAGAAATACATCAGGTTCCAAAAGGAAACGTCCACGCTCCATTTTGAAAGGACGTGGTAATCATACTGATACCACTGATTATGATACATCATCGGGTACTGACACGGAAACACAGCACACCATGGAGCCCCCCATACCCAAACGCACCAATTATACATCCCCTTTAGGGAACCTCGAGGGAAAAGAGGGGGCAGGAAACACAAAAAGGGTTACAAGTCTACAGAATCTCATGGAAGTATTAACGAACAAGTGAATTATGCTATGGGCAACAATGTTTGTAACATTTCTAGCACTGTAATAACACCTGAACAAACATCTTTATTGAATAAAGGTCTATCTTTTATACCTGTTTTTTTTGTGCCTGAAGACACCTTTGCACAGGATCTATTTGCATTTTGTAGACTTATTAACCTTAAATTGTTTTTTCAGGATAAGGGGGAAGAACAACAGCCACAAATGGATACTTTCAAATATCATGCTTCATCATTTACACCTCCCATGCATCCTTCTGTTAATTTATTTCTATGCAGTGTACTTAGTGATTTACATTTTGTATCTAACACTTGTTTACCAATGCCAAATAATATGACGGTGAATGAACTATCTTGTTTGAAAGAACTAGCACAAAATAAAGAACTTGTCATTCTACATGCAGATAAAGGTGGGGCAGTGGTGGTGATGAATTGGAGTGATTATGATATTGAGGCCCACAAACAACTAGATGATGCTCGATATTACACCAAAATGCCACTGGACCCCACCTTTATGTTCAAACAACAAATTGACAACTTTTTAGACTCTGCAGTTCACAATGGAATAATAACAACTAAAACTTTAAGTCACCTAACTATCACTGATCCTGCCAGACAATACATTTATTTTTTGCCAAAGATACATAAGGATCCTTTACATCCACCAGGTAGACCCATTGTTTCGGGTACAGGATCACTTACTGAGCCACTTTCTGAATTTCTGACTAGATATCTGAAACCTCTACTTTCTTGTGTTAGATCCAGGATACAGGATACCACCCAATTTTTAAGCATTGTTAATGACATGCAGATAGAAGGGAACTGGTTGTTATGTACATTAGATGTAAGCTCACTATATACCAATATCCCTCATTGGGCTGGTCTTGATGCCATTGAATATTGGCTTCAAAAATCAAACATTTACCAACCTGGCTTTAACACTTTTTTGATTAATCTCACTGAGCATGTACTTACAAAGAATGTATTCTTCTATGATAAGGAATGTTTCTTACAGACTAAAGGGACAGCAATGGGGGCATCTTTTGCCCCCATATATGCTGATCTATTTATGGCATACATTGAGGAGATTTTGATCTATGATGACACCCATAATTTGTTTTTGCCTGAGATTGATATCTGGCGGAGATATTTGGATGATTGCTGGATGGTATGGAGATCTGACATTGAGTATCTCAGTGAATTTATGGAATACTTAAATGATAATAAATGGGGAATACACTTTACTATAACATATGACCAGAACTCCATAACATTTTTAGATGTTCTGGTCACAAGAAATCAGGATAATACTTTGAATACTGAAGTATATAGGAAGTTTCCTCAATATAACACTTTACTCCATGCCTCCAGCTATCATCCAAAACATATAGCTAGGAACATTCCCAAATCACAGTTTATTAGAATCAGACGTAACTGCTCGGATGAGGTTAGTTTTAAACAACATTCTCAGGATCTATACAGTAGATTCATAACTAGGGGCTATAACTCAGGATATGTTACTATGGCCAAAAATCATGCTTTGGGTTTACGTAGGCAAGACTTATTGACTTATAAGAAAAAATCTATACCCAAAAATATATTACGCTTCACTACTACATTTGGCAGAAATACTAATAGCTTTATGAATATTATCAAGGACAATTGGAATATACTGAAGGCGGATGGCAACATTAATAGGTTAATACCCAATGTATGCTCCTTCTCATTCAGAAAAGGAAAGAACTTAGCAGCACATTTCAATCACTATAAACATCATTCTGACTCTGTTACCTCATTTGTATCATACCATAATCTTGGGTGACAAACTCATTGGCTGTTTTCCTTGTGGTCATTGTGGCAACTGTAAACATATTTTGAAATCAAAGGAATTTAGCAGTAAAAATAGTAGTATAGTATATGATATTCGATTCTTTGCCAACTGTAATACTGACTGGGCTATCTACATGGCTTGTTGCAGCTGCCACTCTTTTTATATTGGCCAAACTTCTAGGCCATTCAGGCTACGTATGTCAGAACACCTGAGTGACATCAAGTGTAAAAGGAACACAAATGCAATATACAAACATACACTCAAACATCAAACAGCTAGATTTCAATTTATTATCATTGACAAACTCATTGCTGATCGTAGTCAGAAATCTGGTTGGCATGGTAAACTTGATATGAAAGAAAAGAAATGGATAACCAAACTTGGTGCCCTGTTTAATCCAGGGCTTAATGAATATTTATGAAATATAAAAAATTTTTTTTATGTTGAATATTCTCTAATGCATCATGAATATTCATGAGTTTAATGACTGTGATGTCTAATGTCAGCCAATCATATGCTTTGTTTTACTATATAGGGCTTCTTTTATTTTGTATGCTTTTTTCTACATTACACTGAAGAAGGCCAGGATAAATCCAGGCCGAAACCGGTCTGTTTGAATTAAGTCTTATGAAGTCTCAGTACCTCTGAGAAGTCCAATAAATTATTTGTTCTCATGGCTCACCAGTTGCTGGCTTAATTTTTTCTTTTGGAATCTGCAGTTTGCCGTGCAACTTCTCACGCGCAGGGGAACTTATTTTTATTCCAGGATTCTTCCCAAATTGTCTGGATACTGTGAAGATGATTTTTAGTATGTACCATTTGCTGACAATACTACTATCCAGATTCCATTGCACCATGCAAATCAAAATTAATACTATACACATTGAAATATTTCTCCTGCTGTAGTTTATAATGGGGATTACGTATTGTGTTTACTAATTGTTCATAGACAATTATATTCCTAACCACACTATATGTATAACATGTTAGGATGTTTGTTCAACCAGTCCTTTCCTTGAACAGAACAAGTTGGCAAGTATATCATAAATGTGATCCTAAGCAGATAGTTTGACAGGCTGCAATTCATTTATCTATTACAAGGACTTTCTTTCCGTACCAAAACAATGAAAGGATCATTCACCCAGATCTATGGCTTTAGCTATAGTTTCAGTCCAGAACTTCTAAGGGTGATATATGTACGGCTACATCCTGACCAAATCTTCATACCTTTATCAATAATTACAATTAGATCTGAGGTCCATGATTAGTCAAGTCTTTCACTCAATCTACCCAAAATATCAAGTCTTCAGAAGTTACCCAAACGTTCAGCTAGCTAGCAAATCTGACCCATAAGTTGAGGATGAATGAAAATTGGCAACATAGGTACATAGATTAATACTAGGCTAACTGCCCTTGTGAGCCATTTTAAGCCTAGCCAGTTTGGATAAAGAAGTTATGTACTTCCATAACATCCCATCTGTGTTGCCCATTTTTATTCATCCTCAACTTCCCATCCACCAACCCCCCCTTCCTTTTCTAATCTCTGGCTTTTGGAGGAGCTAGAAGCTTCAGCACACTGCTTTCTGTTGTGTTGAGCTCCAAATATGACATCTTCCTCCATATTTTCATATTTTATTCAGAGAGAAATAAGATTGCCTGGTCTAGCTTTAGCTATGTCATTTATATTTTGCTTCATTACTAGTTATTCCTTTACGGTCTTCTTGTCAAGCTGCAAACAAGATGTCCTTCTGTTGCAGTATTTCTGACTTAAGAGAGTTGCCTGCCAAGATGACGTCGGCCAGTATACCAAAGTCTTTTACTACCCAAGGTGAGCGGTATGTCTGATGTTGGCCAACAGCAGATGTTGACCATAAAAGAGATGTACACACACACACACCACCCTCAGAACCTCTTTGCAGCCAGTCGGCTCACCAGAGTCCAGGATGTCGTTCTGCTGTCAGAATCACTTTTCTTCAGGTAAGGTGAGCTTCCTCATTGGGTAAACATTAGTTTTTTGCTACCTTTCTTTATCTTTGAGGTTCATGTCATCCAGAAAAGGGAAGTGCGACTGTGGGTGACAGATTCCACATTAAGACTGTCATACTCAGTGCCTTTCGTGCTGAGGCCCTCAGCATGATCACAGATCCTGTACTATTTGCAAATCCTTTGTCCTGAAAACTCTCCAGAGTCTGTTATCCTCCCTTGCAGTATACCTTGAAAACCAATGTTTCAAGCTTCTTGCAAAAAGCAAGATGGACACTCCTCTGGACTCGACAACTGAGCCTATAAAACAGAAAGCCAAAAGACATAGGCCCGAATCCAAAGCTCCTCTCGAGTCAGAAGTCTCTTCCGAAGGGCATTAGAGCTCAGAGAAATGCACCAACCGAGATTCAGATCCACAGATCAAGCTCGTTTCACAGGCCGTCTTGGCGACACACGTTTGCATATTCAGAGAGGCTTCTCAGATGTCGGCCTCTGACGTCCAGTGAAACTGAGGCTTATAGTGTTGGAGGGCCCTAGGGGGGGTTACCCAGATTGTCATTGTGGAGGATGTCAAATCTGATATTGTAGAGTGCAGGCCTACGTCTGGCCCTCCTACTTTGCACCAGATAGATACACCTGCAAAGAAGAAACAAAAAAAAAAAAACAAATATGTCTGTCCTTCCCCTGATCCACAGAAGGAATGGTTGAACTTTTCTCAAGGCCTCTTCAAGGGCTTTATTGTGATTAGGCCTCCGTAAGGTCATGCTGCTTCCCCTCCACCCTTGCCTTCTTTCCCTGGGAAGAGACCTAGGCCCCATCTTACCTTGGATGAAGACTCTTCTGAGGAGGAGGAGGATGAAGAATTGAATTATTCCTCTCAAATTTTCTCCCCTTTGGATTATGCCTCCCCTAAACAGGACTCCCAACAGGACATAGCCTCCCTGAAAGAAATCTCCTCCATGGGGAAATATCTCCAGAATGTGGGACCACTTCAAGTGAGACTACACAGAGGTCCAGTAGCGCTGTTATGACCTCCTCCAGGTTCAGACCTCCCAGCCCTTCAGCCATTCCTTCTGTAATCTCTGCATTTCTGGATGCCTTTGCATCCACTTCCCCTCAGCGAGACTCATAGGCCCCAACACCTAAAAAAACTGACAGGTACTACAAAGTACCCAAGAACTGCCAATTTCTTTTTAAGACACCTGCTGCAGATCCTTCAGTTATCTCTGTTGCCTCTGATAAGGCCTCCAGCTCCTTTCCTTCCTTCTCCTCTTCCTGCCATCAGATAAAGACAGCAGACAGTTGGAGAGACTGGGGCAGAAAATCTGTATTTCTGCTACCCTGGCCTTCAGAGCTTTAAATTGTGAGACACACATGACTAAGTATAACTTGGAACTCCTTTCCCAGGTCTCAAAATTGGTATCAGATATGCCTGACTCTGCAAGTAAGGCCCTGACATCCTCCCTCCTTTACACCTCCTCTCAAGTAGTCAGACATTATATCAAGTGCACTTATGATGCAGTTGAAGCCTCCTCTAGGGCTGCCACTTCCATTTCTGCCTTTAGAAGATTTGCCTGGCTAAGGCTTCAGCCTCTACCTGAGGAGATCAAGGCAAAACTGATGGATACCCCCCTGGATTATATTGCCCAGTTTGGGAAACCTTCTGCAAAGCTCTTCAGATCTCTGCAGGAAAAAAAGCTTAATAAACTCGACCATATTTTGGTATCCGCTGTACCTAAGTTTCACAGGAATTATCCTGTGAAACAAACTTTCATACACAGGCAGTCCAGAGCACCTCAGTCTAGACCCCAAAAGAGGGCAAAGAATGGTAAGTACATAACTACTTCTTCTGAGAAGTCTAGCCTCGTTATTGTACATTGAGGAATAATATGTAAATTCTGTCTGATTTCCTGCTACTGAATTTGCATCTTTCATAAATATGTTCATGAATATTTTCAGAAATCTCTACCCTCTTTTGTTATATTTTTCCTTCTAGGTCCTCAGATAATCCTTGCTATTGCAAATCAAATTCCAGACCCTACCTATAAGTAATATTCCCTGCTGAAAGTTGATTATTTTTCCCAGTGTTTTTAAGCTCCAAAATATCAGTTTTATGTGGACTATAAATACATGCCAGTATAATCCTCGTCTCTTGCCGGTAGCCCCTTACTGCAAATCTGCCATTATTATCTTTTCCCCCATCTTCTATCACTACTGGATCTCCTCTGGCAATTAATATAAGTACTACTATTTTCCTTTGTCCCTGGTATTCTGCAGACTATCCATCCTGAAATCCTTTCTTTATCACATTCACATGCTCATTTATTTCCAAATGTGTCTCCTGTAGCATTGCTATTTGAACTTTGCATTTCGAAATATAATTAAGTATTCTTTCCTTTTTATCTTCACCTGCGAGACCATTAACATCCCAAGATAATATGGAAATGTTGCCTTTATGGTAAGAAGACATTATTCCCACCTGTTAAACATGGCAGCTTTTTTAAATGTTTAATTCCAGCTTTTGTGATACATGCACCCACTAATGTTTGGCAAGTTAATCCTTATACATTTTTTTTATCATCAACATTGGAACCAGGCACATTTTACAAGACTTTTTATTTCAATAAAAACCCTCAAACAAGAAACCAAGTGCACACCCAGAACCCCTGTTAACTTAATGCATACATGTATAACCTTGTAGATCTTCAAATAATGAAGTTCAGCTCTCATAATAGTAACATTTGTGTCAAATAGATAGCTGCTAACACTTAGTTAACCTGAAATTGAGGTTATCCTATTATCAGCTTGCCTCCATGGAAAAGAAAGAGAAAAAAGGTATATGAAGTCCCTCTTTTGTAGCCTGAAAAACAAGCAAACATATTGCTAAAGGAAAATGTTTATTATATTTGGTGTTCTCATATTTACTTATTTCCACTTAGTTTGTTATTAGACTAAGCCAAGGGCCTTAATCCAGACATTTGTCAATGCAGAAGTAAGGAAAACAAATCAGCGCTACATATATTACGATCAGTGTACTTTTATACCCACTTTAACAAATCAAGTTTACAGCCTGTTAACTTAAACATGCTTTTGTCTAGCTTTTCTTCTATTTTTTGTTGCACTATAATGCCTACATGTCTTAATATAAACAAAGGTGAAAGAAAGAGAAAAGTCCTTCCAAACATTTCACCTGGTAGATAGCCAACTGGCTCACAAACAGGACCCAGGAAGTTAGAACTGGGGAGTACTCCTCTACAAAGCGGCTAGTCACAAGCAGAGTCCTTCAGGGATCAGTCCTGGGACTGCTTCTTTTTGGCACTTACTTCTCTGAAGTCAAGGCCATGGCTGACTAAACTTGCAGGTGATTGCAAATTAGGACTAGTCATAGACTCCCCTTCCGACACAAGTGTTCTCCAGGAAGGGCTGACACAGACAAATAACTGGTGTTAGAGCAATGGACTAAAACTAAATGCCAAGAAATGCATAATAGTTTCCTTCGGGAAGTTATTCACATGTGGTAACTATCATATTGACAATGCACCCCTAACAGCTGACCCAGTAATCAGTGATTTGGGGGCAGACACAGACAGTAAGCTAGCCTTTGACCATTATATGTCTACAGTAGTGAGGAAATCATTCTGTGTTGTGCAACTTATAAACATATAACGTATAAACATATATATGTATGGCATCTAGGTCCAAGGATGTCATTGTTCCACTGCGTTCAGCATTCATCCGACATATTGAGTACAGTGCCCCTCTTTGGTATGTACCTAACCAGGAACATCCACAGAGGTTCCTCACTAAAAGAATACTGGGTGTAAGTAACATGTCCTGTACAGAGTGCCTCAAGGTCCTATCCTTGTATTCTGTCTTCTACAGGCTGTTGAAGGGACATCTATGACTCGCATACAAGGCATTGTCAGAACCCACTCAGATGGACCTCCTGCATGCCTGCACGCAAACAACACCAAACCTACCCATTCTAAAGACATAAACCTTGCCTGTGATGTAAATACAAACTGCAGGAGAGACAGGTATGCATCCCAGAGACCACCCCTTCTCTGGAACAGGCTCCCCATCCATGTGAAGTAGAGTTCCTCCTTAGCCCAATTCAGGTGTAACTTGCACAATTGGGTTTGGAACAGGAAATTCATCCTTGGTTTGGCACCTATGTCTCTAATGGAGACAGGCAGCCTGTAAATGGTTCATCTCCCAGGCCCCTGCTTACACTTATCTAGGGTAACAGAGCTTGTCAGAGATTTGGGATGCAAGGCTAGGCTTAAAAAGGCCCTTGTGGTCTTTAGCTTAGTACACACATCTGGACCTATGAAGAACGGAAAAAGGCATCTGTGTACTTTAATAACTTAATCACATGCAAGAACGAATAAAAAGAACAAATAATATCTTACTATAAAATGTGCAATATGTTTTGTGAAGTTTCATACAAATACTGCTAAGAAACAGAAAAAGTTTTACTTAGTTACCTTTTTCCTTCCTCCTCCCCTTGGGCAGATAGCCTAGTTACCTACATTATACACCCGAGTCAGTTCAAACATCTGTGACATAAAATGAGGCAAGTGCATTTCATTTCCTGACAGTTTTAACAAAGTCAACAAAAGTCCACTTTTTCCACTTATTATTATACAGCTGTATTTCGCAAATGTGATTGATCCTTTGCAGTCTCACATTTATTGACTAATTTCCATGTTGCTGGTCTTCTTGCTCATCTCCATCTCCAAACGCCAGATTATGGTTCAGTTCCACAGTGCTCCAGACTCTTCTGGTCAACCCCTATGCTTTTCTGTGTGTCTCAAGCATTTTATATTTGGAACAGTGGAAAAGGTTTCACTGCAAAGTCTCTCTGTGTGCTTTGTTATAAGAATAAGCAGCAGACTCCCTTTCTGCATACTGGCTCATTTTTGTTGGACAGATTTTTGCATTTCTTCCTTAGCTTGTTCTCCATCAAAAATACTTTGATCCTCCTGGAAAACATCTGAATATTCAAGCTTGAATCTCATACCTGCCTCTCAACATTCTCTGATTACTTGAATAAATGTGCTTCTCTTCTGCCTGGTGTACATTGAATAATCATATTCCACAAAACATTCTACTGCTTTCAGCTTTTAATATTTTGCCCTTTTGCCACAGTTTTGTCAGGATCTCTTTCTGCTGTTGGGTTTTCATCTTTATTAATAAAGGTCTTGGTCGGTTTCTCATAGCCATATTTGGAGCATACGTATGGTATGCCTTTTCAGTTAATAGTTCCTGCTGTGGAATACCCGTCCAGTTGCTTATCTGTGTCTTCATAAAATTAATACAGTCTGTTCTTTGTAGTTTCTGTGGTACAGCAGAAAATCTCAGATTTTCTCTGTGTGCTGTCCTCTAATTCTACCATTTTTTAAATCTCTCCTCTTCAGTCTCATACTCAGCCAGCCTTTTCTTCATTTTGCTCTTTGCAGTTTTATTATAGCTTCATAGGTTCATAGGTTGGTACTAGGCTATCAGCCCTAGGGCCTATGCAAGCCTAGCCATAACAATTCCCTGGATATTTCTTCCCACAGTATTTACTTCTCCAGGCCCCTGTCTAGCAGGGCGACTGACACGCTCCCCGGGGTGAGTTTCCTGTCTCCCATCCAATCATCAAGGTTCCTTTTGAAGAGGGCCAAAGAGGCGCTCTGCTTGATATGTATGGGTAGTCTATTCCAGAGTATGGGGAGTCTCTGGGTCAGGAACCTATCCCTCTAGCATGTTTTGTTCATTGTGATGACAAGGTTTAGATCCCTGGAGCATGTGGCTCTGAGAGATTGAGAATGGCCTTGTATGTTAAGCAGAGATCACCTCTGAGTAGACGATATGCCACAGAGTATAGCTGGAGTTTTTTTTAGACGGTCAGTATATGGCATCTGTTTTAGGCCTGTGATTCTTTTAGTGAGGTATTTCTGTGGCCTTTCAAGCTGTTGCAGATGTCTTGTGAGGTACATACCAAACGGGGCATTATACTCTATAATGGGTCTAATGAGGGATGAGTACAGTGGGACAATGACCTCCTTTTTTCTGGATGAAAAGCCCTTAGTGATGAGGTGCGCCACATAGAAGGATTTCCTGACTGTTGTGGCAATGTGGTTATCGAAAGTGAGTCCACTGTCCACCTGTGTCCCTAAGTCTCTCATCACACTTTTGATGTTTAGTGTCCTGCCACCTATGTGGTAATTCATGGATGCATGTTTTTTTCCAAAGGGGATAACTATACATTTCTTGGCATTAAACTTGAGCCCATGGCTCTGGCATCAGGCATCTGTTTCTGTAAGGCCCTTTTGTAGAATATCCACGTAATTTGGGGATTCAATAATGTTAGCCAGAGTCCCTTAGTGTTGGCCTGTACTTCAGAGAAGTAGATGCCAAACAAGAGTGGTCCCAGGACTGAACCCTGAGGTACTCCACTTGTCACTTGTTTGGAGCTGGATTTGGAGTCGGCTACTTTTACTGTCTGGGTTCTGTCAGTAAACCAGTTAGCAACCCATCGAGTGACGTAGGGATTTATGCCCAGCTTAGTAAGTTTATCTATGATTCCAGAGTAGGGGATGGTGTCAAAGGCCTTGGCGAGGTCCAGATAGGCTGTGTGGACTGCCTTACCCTCGTCCACAGCTCTGGAGACTGATTCGAGGAAGTCAATCAGATTCAGGAGACAAGATCGGCCCTTCAGAAACCCAAACTGGGTGGGGTCTAGTGTTTGAAGGTTGCCAGTGTCTTTGTTTATAAGTTCCATGATAATGCGTTATTAGCTCATCTTGAATATCTGTTTAAAGCTTCTTCTATTTTTTCCTTTATTTGGTTATTTGAGTCAAAATGCTCTTTCGGTG
The DNA here is from genome assembly GCF_019279795.1 of Protopterus annectens. Lineage (NCBI taxonomy): Eukaryota > Metazoa > Chordata > Ceratodontiformes > Protopteridae > Protopterus > Protopterus annectens. The sequence continues at coordinate 438,394,314 of NC_056748.1, forward strand.
TTTTGTTTATTTTAATCAGCTCTGAGCACATTTGACTTATTTTCTCTAGGTTATGGAAGCCATCTCTTGCACCAAAGCTGAAGCTTGAACTGCTTTTTGCAGAAGAGCTGCATCCCAGTCACTGTTTTTTTTTTTTTCATCTTTTGTAGTTTATGAAACAACCAACGCAGGCAAAGCTCCAGGTTCACAAACAGTCTTTTAACAGGACACACAAGCACTTTCACCAAATGCTGCTTCAGGTGTGATGTATCATGTGTCCTATTAAAAGACTGTTTGTGAACCTGGAGCTTTGCCTGCGTTTGTTCCTTATCCTAGGATTTCTGCTTTTTTACAATGGCGGTACCTGGGGAGTAGTGGCTGTTGTTTTTTCATCTTTTCTAGTTTGTTTTCTTTCAGTCTCTCTTAGTTTCATTTTGCAGACATCCAGGCTGTGTACTTACTAGTAGCTGTGTTAGACATTATTACCTCATCAAGGGTTCTCTTTTTAAGGGATTGTTAGCCAAGCTTACAATGTTTGACATACAGCTTGTTTAGTATAAATTGGTGAACCTGTTTCTCAAGCAAAGGATAAATTTATTTTTGATCACTTCTGACATCATATAACATTTGATGTTGAAAGTAAATGACAACATGAGATTTCATGCTGCCATTTTCTTTCCATCTTTTATGTTCAGATTGTGCAGTACTGTACAGAATACCAGATAAAAAAATATACAAATGGGATTTTTATAGAATCTAAATGTCCCATGATTTTTAAACAAGACAGACACGTTTCAGTAGCCAGCACCTGAAAAGTACGAGACTGTTAGTTTTGCTTTTTTATAACCGTAATGTAAGGACTTAACTTATTTCTAATTGAAAATGCTTATGTACCTGTTCAGTCCAGGGTCTGGGGTTAAGTCCTGACTTCTAATCTTTGCTTCTGTGAAATTTTGCATGTTTTACCCAGGTCTACCTTGATTTTCTGTGGTTATTTATATTGTATGCCTTACCCTTGTGACCGAGGTCATACCTGCAAGGGTCGGGAAAGTACCATTTTACTTACATGGTTAATAATGCATAAATTAAACTAAAATATAAATTAATATGAATATTTTAGCTGTTTCAACTTTAATCAGGTGCTGAAAGTTAGGAAGTAAAAGACACTAAAGTCCATAGAACACTTTGAAGACTGAAAAGGAAGAGGATTTGCAATAATAATTCGGATTGCTTGTTTATAGGTGATTACTTGGTCATTGATCTTTGAGCATCTTGTGAAGCCTAACATTATATTCTCATTGTAGTTTTTAGTCCTTATATTTTGCATGCAAAATACCCAGAGGCTGGTCGATTCATGGATATGCTGGAACATTTACATTTTTCACCTATCCATGAGGGCCAGAAGTGGTTAATTGTGAGTGAATTTGTGGTCATCTGTTCATTCATCCAAATTATGTTTGAATAGAATGAGAAGTACTTTGCATTATGTGGAGTGGAAGATGGTTCCATAAAAGCAGTACTGCCCTGTGATACATGCCTGTCCCTCCAACCTGTTTTATTTTGCAGAGGAGATTGAGATCCCTTGAGCAGTTGTTGATAATGCAGTTTGACTTGTGAATGTGTAGTAAGACTGTTCAAGAATAGTCTGTTGAAGCTTTATATGTAAGGCAGAGGTCACCTCTCAGTAGCCTGCATGATACTGAGAAGAAGGACAGTGCTTTGAGATAGTCTGCATAATTTTTACAGTGTAGTCCTTTGATTTTATTTTAGTGAGCAAATGTAGTCATTCCAGTTGTGACAAGTGTTTGGACAGGTACATATCGAAAAGGCACATTATACTCAATGATAGGCGGAATGAGTGCCAACTACACTGGAACAATTACACCCCTCTACTTCCTTACAACAGTGGATACATGGTGATCAAAGAGCTGTTTATTGTCGACTTAGCTTCCCAGATCCCTAACTATAGGATAAATTCTCCCTGTCCCTTCTCTGCTTCTGGTTCCTCCAGTGCCTCCCTAATTAAATTAACTTTACCTCCTGGAAACAAGAGAAGTAATATGTGCTGAAGGATGTAGTTATGCATTTCTTAGCATTTAGTTTTAGGCCATGGGTTTTGTTCAGAAGGGTAAGAAAAAGAATATGTTTAAACACAAATTAGACAAGCTAAGAATTCTGAAGAACAAAAACATAGTTCTTCAGATTCTTTGTCTCATTTATTTCAGAAAAGTTTATCAGCTTCTGCTACCAAATTTAAAAAGATAATTGATAGATTTGATAAAGTTTTGAGTTCCTTCTTAACTTCTGGCATTAAAAAGTCCATTCAAGTTAAGTCTTTCCATCACTGTCAAGGGTTCCTTGTAATCGTAGCCTGTAGAAGGTCATTACATAGTTACAGAATTGAAAGATACCTGCCCTAGCATCAATTTACTACTTAAATCTGTCACTCCTGGGTTACTGGTCATGCCACAGTCAGTTGAAGATATGCTAATTGGGATTAATTGAGTTGTTTGTCAAATTTACAATCTATTGGAATTCAAGAAGCTTGATCACCATAACCCCATGTTGACATTTCTATTTCCAATATACCTAGCAATACTATATGTAAGTGATTTAATGATTGATGTTATCTGAGTGTAGTGAAAGTCTTTTTCTGAAATTTGGAAATAATTATGGAATGTATCAGGCATATTTTTCTGTTGATACATGAATGCAGTACTAAAATATGTATCTAGTGTTAGCTGCCCCCACCATTGCATTCCAGGCATTAACTTACAAGTAGAACTAGTGCAGGCATTGCCTTGTTCAAGAGAAGGCAGAGGCTACCTCTTAGCAGCCTATAAAACAGAATGATGGTTTCTGAAGTTTTTCTGGATAGTTAAGATTTTTTTTGGCTACAGGCTTTCTCAATAAGGTGGTGATAACACCGTTTCAAGTTCTCTGTTATTGTTTGAAGGCTAAAAAATGTATTATTTTATTCACTGAGTTTGATCTGTGGGAAGGCCATGGGGTCATCAGACTGGCCCATTCCCCTACCACAGGAGTCTTCCTTCCTGTGGGAAAGAATGGACTGATAAGGCTGTCTGGATGGGGATTAAATAAGCCTGTGGAACACAGATAGACAAGCCATTGGGCAAATCCCACAGAATTTAGGGGGATAATAAGTCAGATCAGCATGGTTTAAATTGGTGCTGTGATCTCTCTTGATTGAGTGGAAATGCCCTTTACAACTAAGTGGTCCGTACAGTATGTTTTCTTCACTGCCAGGTATGCACTCGCTGTAGTTTTTTTTCATAAATGCACTTCTTTGTTGATAGTTAAAGAAATAAACTTTATTACATAACTCTTTATTACATATCTCCATGAATCCTAGAAGTTTTATTTATTTTCTCCTGAGGTTCAGCAATTTCTATAAGCTTGGTTTTACTTATTTATTTTTCACCCACCAACCGTCAAGTCTGCTTATGAACATTTGTTATTATAAGCTTGGTTGGAATTGTCCTGGATTGCATATAACTAAAGATCTGATGTTGTCGATCTTTATTCATTCTTGACTGATGGGTTTGGTTCTGACCTCTCTGAACCAATTCAGCTATTATACATAGCTCGCACCAGCCAAAAACTCTCGAGTAAAGGCTCTACCCACAGTGCCTCTCTCCCCATTACCTCAGATCTCATTTGCTGTGTAGAAAATTGGAAGCGTCAGCCGATGCTGTCAGCTAAGTGCTTTAAATTTCTCTTTCTAAACTTTTATGCTTAAAAACTTTTTGCTAGATAGTTTCATGGAATTGTTGAGTGAGTGACTGATTTCTGACATTTTGTACCCACCCCTTTTTACCTTTTGGTTACTCTTATTACCATCTCTGGTATCAAGTCTCCTCCCTTTTTCTATTACCATTGGTAATCTTTTATACCATTGTTGGTATCCTCTTTTTTCCCTATACCTTTTTGGGTATTTTTTATATACCATTTCTAGTATGTCAAAAAAAAAATCCTTTCTTGTCCTTCCTCAGTGTGTGTGCATGTGTATATTGGTGACCTAACTAACTTTTCAGTATGGCAGAGAAGCAAAAGTGGACGTTCGGATTTAAGCAGTGTCAAGACCGTGGCAGAAAGATGCACAATTCTGATGGGCATCTTTCTTGCGTGCATTGTTTGGGTGCCCCTCACTTGAACTTGATTTGTACTATTTGTCAGGGCTTTAGTGCCCATACTTTAGCTGAAAGGCGCAGTAAGCTTATTTTGAAAGGCTTATTGAAATGTCCTTTTACAGAAGCCCTGTCTAAGGTGGAAACATCAAAATCTCCTAAACTTGAAGTAAATAAAAGAAGCCACTCTGTGCCGACCTCCCCTATGGCACATGAAACAACATCACAAAAAAACGTGTTCCGACGGTTTCTTCGGAACCTAAAGCCAAAGTATCAAAATTGACAATAACATCACCTCCGGCACCGAAAACAACCAAGCCCTCACTGGTGCCGTCAGTCATTGAACCGGGTCAGACTAAAAGCTCTTCAGCACAGAGACCACTACTTCAGCGCCAACAACCTCTTTGGCACCAGTAATAATTTCTGTTCAAGCTCCATTGTCCTCTCATTCAGTTCCACAATCCCCTTCCTTACAATAGCCTATGGTGCCGAAAGTCGATCTGCCAATTATTCCCAGTTCTAGATATTCCCCTTCAGTGGACCCGTTTGTGTGTCAACAACCAAGCCGCTTTCTAGATATGCCTTAGTCCCCTTCGGGATTTCAGTCCGTTTCTCCAGGAGTCTATCAGAATTGGATGTAGTCAGATTAGTGGATCAGTTTTTGGCAGCCAGAGTTCTCCCTGCACCATCACAAACCTCTCTCCCACCTGGAGATGAAGCTTATTCTCCAAGGACTCCAGTTTATCCTCCTTCAACCTTGTTTCAGGGCTTGAAGCCCACCACTTTGACACTGCACCTGTGCCAGTTATCTCGGTTCTGATAGTGGACCTCACCTCGGTACCAGAGTCGAGACTGTGGTCTTCGGCTCCTTCGGATCCATTGCACACCTAGGACCGTGGTTTGGCTGTCGGGTCTGAAATCTTTGGACTTGTTCTGGTTGTTTATATGGTGCTGGCTGTGACTCTCAGGGCCATGGCAGTTTTGAGCCCTCTCTCAGCTCCTGCTCTGGGTGCGGCTCGTCAGTGCAGGGTAAGACCCTGGTTCCAAGGTTCTTTCTCAGTTCTGGGCTCCCATCCCTCTTCAGGTGGGCTTGCCTTCCAGATTATGGAGAGAGCTTTGGCCTCAGCAGGCTCCCAGCTGGTTTCATCCTCGGAGTCCCATATTTTTGTTTCCTCTGGTTCACAGCTGTCACAATCTGCTGTGTCAGGACAGCAGACACAAGAGCTGCAAGACACCCTGGTTCAGAGTCTGCCCTCTTCGGTGTCCTCCTCAGAACCTCCCCCCTGTGGAGCCACCCAGTAAAAGGACGTGCAAGAGGAAGCACCTGGATTTTCCAGAAGAATCTTTCACTGAAGACACATTATGAAGAAGGGGAAGGGTCCCCACGGTCACCCCCAGAAATTGTCTCTTTTGGAGACGTCCTGGAAATATGAAAACAGAGTGGTGATTGGAAACCCTCAAAATCATCCTCTGAGGAATCTTTGTTCTTTCAAGATTTTCGTGCCCGCCCTTCTACTTCTTGGGTGACCCCACCTTCTGATGACTTAGTTAAGTTGATTGTTCAGTGAGCATGAAAGGCTTCTGACTCTATAGAGCCTATTTCCCAGAGACTAGATAAGATTATTTCAGCCCCGGAGGATCAACCTCCTTGGTCAAAGGGTCTAGCAGTGGATGCCATGGTGGTGGTGGAGGCAGCCACCAAAAAGGACCTCGTCGACGAGAGTTCAACTATCCATCCTCCTAACCGAGAGTCTCGGACAATGGATAGATTTGGGAAGCGGGTCTTTGCTTCATCGACCTTCGCTATTCGGTCTTTGAACTTCTTAGCACACTTTACCAGACTCCAAAGGGATCTGATATGTGAGCTTTTAGACACCCTTGCAGGAGCAGTATCTTGACGGGGTTCGAGATAAAGTAGCCTCTTAGCTTGCCACCCTGGAGTCCATCTCAAATTTTTCCATGCAGCTTATTGCTCATACAGCTGAAGGGAAGTGTAGAGCAGTGGGTACAGGTGTTGCTACTGGGGGTCACACCTAGATGCTTTTGTGTGATTTTGCAGAACCCCTTTAAGTCTTCTTTTATCAACACTCCTGTTGGTGATACTTCCTTGTTTGGCCCAAAAGTCAAAGACATACTAGCCAGGTGTGAAAAAGATGGAAAGAACCTTTCTGCTGTGGGTGTTCGTTTTTCCGCTCCACAAAGACCTTACTCCAGGAATCAAAGGAGTGGAAAAATGTGGGTCAAGAAGACCCAAGGGCCTTTTCAAGATACAGGTGGTCACTGTACCTCCTGGGGCAGAGGGGGGAATTCTTCTGGAAGACTCCTCTCCCATGGTAGAGGGGGGTCCGCGTAACCAGGCCTCCGGAGATTCTTTTCTTGGACAACCCTATCAGTGGTCCTGAATTGAGGCCCGATTGCTTACCTCTGGAAGCAGTCAGGGAAAGGTTCTCTTTGCACCATTCAGCCTGGCTTACAATAACCTCGGATGCCTGGGTGCAGAAAATAATTACCAGAGGTTACCATATTTCCTCCAATCTTTGCCCAAAAGCGAATCCCTAATGTTCCACCCAGTCAGAGGGATCTAGCAGCACTAGAAATTTAAAAGTTGCTTCAAAAGAGTCATCCAAGTAGTCCCACCAGACCAAACAGGATCCAGATTCTACTCAAGATTCTTTTTAGTGCCAAAAAACACAGGGGACTGGAGAATAATCTTGGATATCAGCCTATTGAACGAATTTGTACAACAGACAAAATTCTGGATGCTCATGGTTCAGTCAGTCCTTCCCTTTCTAGAGAAGGACGATTGGATGTGCTCTGTAGATATTCAGGATGCGTATTACCACATAAAAATGGACAAAGCTCCAGAAGGTACCTCTGCTTCGGGCTGGGAGATGGTCGTTACCAATTTCGAACACTGCCCTTCGGTCTCACCACAGCCCCCAGGGTGTTAACCAAATGCATGGCAGTCGCAGCAACTCATTTGAGACTAAAGGGATTCCATGTGTTTCCATATCTAGACAACTGGCTCCTCACCACCGCCTCCAGGCATCTACTACTTTCCGCCATAGACTTTGTTCTACATCTTGCCTAGGCATTTCATCCAGCAAAGAAAAGTCAGAATTGACTCCCATACATGATCTGGAGTTCATCAGAGCAAGGTTAAATATAACCTGTGTATCCTCCCTTCCACTCCACAGACTTTTGAAACTCAGAACACAACTTCAGGTAATCATTTCCCAAAACAGAGTTGCAGCTCGTCTGGTACTACAAGCTCTGGGATCCATGGCAGCAACAATAATGTTAGTTCCCCTTGTGAGGTATCACATGAGGCTGCTTCAGTGGCTCTTGGCATCACAATGGTCACTTGCAATGCACCCCATGTCCCACCCAGTCTAGATAACAAATCGCTGCAAAAAGGATTTATCTTGGTGGATGAAGCCAGAAGAGATTCTAAGGTGTCATCCCTTTACCCCCTGTCAGTTCAAGGCCGTAGTGACCACGGACACTTTCCAGATAAAGTGGGGGAGGCATTTTCTGGGAAAGACTGTTCAAGGCACTTGGTCCCCGCTACAGGCCAATTTGCACATCAGTGTCCTAGAATTGAGGGCAGTGCTTTTAGAGTTGCAAGCATACCCGGCTGTCCTTCCTTCAGGGACAATTGCAGTCCAGTAAAAAACAAAACTTCTGCAAGTACAGCAACTGCAGTGGCTAGTTCAAAAGTCTAACAGGAAAAATATCCAGCACTACAAAAGTGGAGTCAAAAGTGGTTTATTAACAAACAGCCCATGTTACAAGCAACTTGTAAACTACATAAAAATGTAGCACAATCCAAATCCAAACCATTTTCTGCCTGAAAGCCTTCCTCAGTGAATACATACGAAATAAATTAAAACCATTATATAATATTCTGTCCTTCCATTTCTCAATGTGATTGGTTAGCTATAAATGTTCATTAAGACCTGGTGGAAATAAACCTCCCAGTCTGATGATCCAGCTGTTTTCCTTTTGATTTAATATTTTATGCCAACCCACTTTATTTCTCCTGTCCCCCACAACCTTATCAATAACGAACAAGAATTGTGCAGTAGGTTGTTTAATGGAATGTTTGTAAAGGGCATTAGACATTCGTTTATTCCTGATGTCACTTAAACGTTCTGAGATTAGCATTCGTAGGGGACAAGAGGTTTGTCCCACATAAATGGCAGAGAAAGTACATGTAGCTAAATAAATAACCCAGTCTGTGCTACAATTTGCTAATATGTAAATGTCATACACTTTGAGTGTGTTTTTGCTCGTAAACTGACTTTTGCTATATATTTACATAAAGAACAATGGCCACAAGAAACACAACTCACCAATACCCCCATCAATCATAAATTGTTGTAAGTGCCCCTCATGAGTTTTATTTTTGTGTGTAATTAAATCAGACAGCATGTCTGTAGTCTGGTATATCAACAAGCAAGGGGGAACCAAGTCCTGCTCTCTATGTCGGGAATCTCTAAGGATTTTGCAATGGGCAATTGCTTCCAACTACTTTCTGATAGCAATGCATATCTGGAGGAACTCCAACGTGATTGTGGACAAACTGAGCAGATGTATCCTCCTGCCTCACGAGTGGTCTCTCAATTTCAACGTAGCGGTGCTGAAGATCTTTCCTCGATAGGGTCAGTCTTGCTGTGACCTGTTAGCTTCTCCTATAAACCACAAATGCAGCAGTTACTTTGCCCTCATCCCCTTTGTAGGGAGTCTCCGAGAGACACACTTCTTCTCGGTTGGCCCCCAGGAACCCTGTATGCCTTTCCCCCAGTTTCTGAGGAAAGCCCAGTGGTTGAGAAGCAAAGTGAATCTCATTGTACCGTACTGGCCCAGTCAAGTCTGGTTTCCCTTTCTTTGGCCTCATCTGGTTCACCGCCCGTGGACTCTGGACCCAGCTGCAGACCTCCTGTCTTACCCTCAGGGTCTGGTGCATCCCAGTCTTCACAATCTCAATCTGACTGCTTGGTTTCTCCATTTCCAGTAATTTCCAGGCAGAATAGTTTGTCCTCTCCAGTGCAAAAGATACTTCTGGCCTCCTATAAACCATCCACCAGGAAGCTTTATCTTGGCAAATGGGAAAAATATTTAATTTGAGCGAGTGCAAATCGCATAGACCCTTTCTCGATGTCAGTAGACAAGGCCCTGGAATATTTAGCTACCTTGTTCAAAATGGGGGCTTCTATGTCTACAATTAAGGTTCATTTGGCTGCCATTTCAAATTTTCACAATGGTTTTGATGACCATTCCTTGATGTCTCATCGTCTAAGAAAATTTTTTCTTAAAGGCGCTCTGCATTTAAAACACCCTTTCAAGGACCCTGTAGTGCCATGGGATTTGACCTTAGTCTTACAATGTTTAGTTCAACAGCCCTTTTTGAGCCTGCAGCTGTTTTCGATCTCAAGTTCTTATCTTTGAAGACCCTCTTCCTAGTAGCTATCACGTCTGCTAGGAGAATTTCAGAGTTACAGACTTTGTGTGAAACATCCATACATCATTTTTCACAAAAAAAGAGCATCACTCAGAACCAATTCCACCTTCCTTCCCAAAGTGGTATCAGAGTTTAATATCAACCAGTTCATAGACTTGCCAGTTTTCCTCCCAAAATATACAAACAAAAGAGAGTACTGTCTACACTTGTTAGTGTCACCAGGCAATTGTTTTTACTTGGACAGAACGAAATCTTCTAGAAAATCAGACTATTTCTATCATTTTCAGGACCCAGATTGGGCAAGTCTGTATTAAAGGTCACCTTGTCAAAATGGCTAAGAGATTGCATTACCTTTATATACGACCAAAATAAACTCAAGTTATCAACTACTGTTAGAGTTCATTCTACAAGATCTGTTTCCACTTCATCAGTCTTCCATTCCAGAGCTTCTATGGAAGACATATGTGCAGCTGCAACTTGGGCTACACTACATACCTTTATCCCGCATTACAAGTTCAACATGTTCTCCAGGGGAACAGCATCCTTTGGCTCTATGGTGCTCAGGAATATCCTTACTTAGGGCCTCCCAAGATCTAAAGTAGCTAGGGACTCTGTCCCACCAGTCAAGAATGAATGAAGACTGACAACATCAGATAAAAAAGTTATGTTCTTACTATGACATTCCATCTGGGTTGTCGATCTTTATTCATTCTTGACATCCCACCCTCCTGCCCCCTCCAAAAGATTCCTGGAGGTTCGGACCTAGTCCTGGGATGTTATAGGGGTATACCTTAGATTGGGCTTCTGTATTTTCTTAAATACTAGGCAAACTCGATCTGAGGTAATGAGGAGAGAGGCAGTATGGGTAGAGCCTTAGCTCAAGAGTTTTGGGCTGGCATGAGCTATGTATAACGGCTGAGTGAACGTAGATAGACAACACAGATGGAACGTTTTGGTAAGAACATAACTTCTTTTTTTAATTGCTGTCTATCAGTTGTAACTTAAATATAAATGCAGGGTAAATACATGTGTGATACTTAAATGTCTCTGTTATAACTTAAATGTCTGTTTGACTGCCTGTGTATAGCTTCAGCTCTGCATTCTTTGTAGAATGTTTGTCATAAGTTGTTTTTAAGTATTGTTACGTGACAAACATAACCCAAAAATATAACCAACCTAGACAGCTAAGATTCCCAAATCAAAGTCAGCATATATAACCATCATAGGGATTTACTTTATTCAGTATGTTACCAAACACTGGAATTCAGTACCTGTAGAACAAAGATCTGAGACAAATCTTAGTATATTCACAAAATTTAAACATATTTGCATTCACCTGAATCTGCCAGTATTAATAAAGCAGACACTAATGACAAATCAGTATTTGAATGCCTGCTGTCTTCTCTAAACATTAATGATGATAAACCCCCCAAAAACCTGTATCACTGTTAATGTATTTCTCATTATGCATGCCTAAGTACACTAACAAATACTTCTTTGTGTACTTGCCTGGAAGCTGTGCACATGTAAATACTTGCATCGGCTCTGGTAAAATTCTTTACTTACCAGGTACATCGGCTTAAAAGTTTTAACAGACTGCATATAATGACCATACTTAATGAAACAGTTGTTACATTTACTGTGCTCATTATATTTACATTTTACCAAGATAGTCTGTTATAACATGTCTGATATATGTTCTTTTTAATACCTGTGATCTTCAAATTCATAAATATTGTAAAATATATACTGGAGTTTTTCTTCCCTCAGTGGTGAAGAGAGGCCTTTGGTTCAGTTGTTCAGTTGTACTATCCCAGTTCATCCACCCTCAACCCCTTTTCCCATTTTTGCACATGGGGTTGGGGTGTCACTTCAACAGTGACAATCCTCTCGAGCCACCCAGTTAACAAAGGAAAATAAGTAAATAAATGTGTTTTTTTTACTTTTACTAATATTTGTACATTGCTGCTGTCAGTACATTAATGTTTTTGTTATGTCTTTCGGCTTTAGCCAGTTAGGGGTCGCCACAGCGGAACTCCGGTCCGCTAATGATTGGCAGTCGATTTATTACGTGCCGAGTTGCCAGCCCTGATGCACAACCTTCAACGAAGGTACGCCCATTCACGCATGTCTCCACACAGAAGACGCTCTAGCAGAGAGTCAAACAGGACATCTTACTGTGAGGCGATAACGCTACCGCAGCACCACCACCGCAGTTCTGTCAGTACATTAATGAATCTTTTATTTTTTGTTGTAGGTCATGATATCTTATTGTTATGCTTAACTTTTATTCTCTGAAATCTGGTCAAAGGGGCCACAGTGGGCCACTGCATCAACCTGCAAAATAAATAAGTCATTGCGATAGAGCGTTAATGATGGTATCATTGTTAATGTTTTAACCTTTTGTTCTGTAAGCATCTTTTGTCCTTTTCTGCTAAGTCTCATGGTGCTACATTTACTGGCATTAAAGGTCCGGTAGTTTTTGCTATTGCATCAGGTATACATTTTTTTTGTTTTGTTTTTTTTTTAAGATTGTCTTGGAGAACTTCAGCGTCTTTTACTACAATGATTATGTTAACCAGTTTCCAGTCATGAGCATATTTGTTTATCAGCAGTCTGTTTTCGTCTTATGAAAACAGTAGTACAAAAAGAAGTGCCTCTGGTACAGAGCCATGCAAGATATCACTGGCAAGCCCCTTGTTGCAGTGGAAAAGTAGCTCCCATTCTGACTTGTGTCTTGTTGCTTAATAATGTGTTTTACTTGGTGAATTACAAACAGATTTGACAATTAATGCTTTTAGTTTTTAAATGTTCTCTTGTATGTGGTGAACTCACTACCAAAACCGAGATTAGTATGCAGTGTCAGCCCTTAATCAAGTACTGCTGTTAACCTTTTCAAAGAATACCATTGATTTCAAAAAGCAAGAGGTAGTCTTAACAAATCCATACTATTTCATATCTAACAGAAGTAGGTGCCATCTGTCATTCCAGATAGGCTCAATAATCACACTCCATTCTGATGGGTTTAAAATTGTGATCACTCTATCTCACAGGATTGGTACCAGTACAGCCTGTTACTCTAGGTCAGGGAAGCTTTACACACAAGAGTTTCTGGAACATGATTGGTAAGGTTTTATTTATTTTTTTGTGCAGGAAACCACAAAGTATGTTGTCTAGTTCCATGGAATTTGAGTTTTTAGTTTTACTCCTGGCAGCCGTTGTCTGTTATTTTGTAAGAGATGTCTGCTATTGTCTCTGTAACAGTTTTACTATTCCTTCACTTATTTTGGAGTTTGCACACAGGCTTTCTTAAGCACATTCGTTATATTCTGAATCTAGATGATCACTTCACTGTTTTATTGATTGCATGTTACTTCACTGTTTATTGATTGCATGTTATAGTCATAATTTGGCTCCCTATAGAACGATTGGGACTCTTAAGTGCTCTGACATATATGACCCAAAGTACAAGAGAAGAGCAAACGAGTAACTAATTTCACTCTTCTCATGTATGTTTATAGTCAAGCATGTTTACCTTTCTGGATTGTATTCAGACATGTCTGATCTTATATTATCTATACCTGTTTGCTGTGTTAACTTTTTTTGCATGTCCGATATGAAAATCAGTAGGAGGAGTGAATCATAGCTGCTGCTTCCTCCTTACACACTCACAACTTAATCACCTAGCCCTCACCCCCCAAACCCCCACTTCTCTTTTGCTTGACTGCCACACTTATATAAATAAGCCTGTAACATCCTTTTTTATCTTCTGCATTGCCAGTCCATGGATCTTATTTTCAGCAAGCACTGCCCTCAAATTTCAAACCCCTATCTGTTTAATATAAATCTTTTTGCATTCTTTCTCTGTTACTTTGGATCATTTTTCATTTTGGCACTGCACATGCCCATAGGTATTGCCTTCCACTGATGCATGGTGCTAGCAGTTAAGAGGCATCACAGAGCTGATGAAGTTGTTTTAAAAGTGCATGCAAAGTTGTAGTTGGAGTTGCAGGGATTTGAACAGAGCTGTTTAGGATTACCTGGCTGAGGAATTTGGATAATCCTTACCCAAATTTTTAGGGGAATTGAAGTGAAGGTTTTTGTTATGATTTTTTTCAGTTTCCTTTGGTAAAGTCTGAAAAGAATGATTTATTTATGACTGAGCTGGATGTCATTGTTAACTAAAACATGAGAATATCCTGACTTGTGATAGGTTAATTACAATGGGGTACAAAGAATAGTTGTGTAAAATCTTACCATAAGCATAGATGTCCTTCTCTTCCATGTTGCAGTATTCTAGTTGTGTAGATTTCCTGCCCTCAGGCGACTCATATGTCGGCTCCTATACAAAAGCTTCAGCTTTGCTGTTGCAGCGTGTGTGGGATGTCAGACGTAAGGCCATAAACCAGGGGCCTTAAATGTGATCCCTGCATGCACAGTCCTCAGAACTTGAAGGCCAGCAGGAGGAATGCCAGTAGGATCAGGTATAGGACCCTGGTGTCCTTCAGTAGCATAGATAGGTCCAGGTTTTAGCCGGGGATAAAGGAGAATGAAGAGGGGATAATGGTGGGTGGGAAGGAATACTGCAACATGAAGAGAAGGACATCTATGGTTATGGTAAGATTTTACACAACAATTCTGTCCTTCTCTTTCTATGTTGCAGTATTCTAGTTGTGGGAGAGTACCGCAGCTAAGATGGATGAGAGGGTGGCAGATGCTGATGAGGATTCTACAAAGCCTTGTAGGATTGCCCTGGCAAATCCTCCACATGCTCTGTAATGTTTGGTGAAAGTGTGGATACTGGACCTTGTGGCTGCTTCCATAATGGATGTCATGTCCAGACCTTTTATGAAAGCCTTGGAAGCGGCCACTGCCTTTGTGGAATGGGCCTTTACTCCCACTGGGTTTTTTTTCCCGTGGTGGCAGTAGCAGAGACAAATGGCTTTTCTGATCCAGCATGCAATGGTTTGTTTCGAGACTGCCTTGCCCAGGGCTCTAGGCTGGAAGGAAACAGAGTTGCTTAGATAGATTTCGTAATGGATTTGGTTTTGTCCAGGTAAAATCTTAGTTGCCTGTGCACATCCAGGGAGTGGAGTATCCTCTCCCCTTCAATAGTGGGGGAGAGAAAGAAAGTGGGTAGGTGGATAGATTGATTTAGAGACAAGTCATTGACCACCTTGGGCATAAAGGAGGAATTAGTTCTCAGGGTGACTCTGTCCTTGTGAAAGGTGGTGTATGGGGGGCAGGCCATTAAGGCTTGCAACTCTGAAACCCTTCTGGCTGAAGTGATAGCCACTAGAAGGACTGTTTTCCATGTACACATCTGTAGGGAAGATGTCCGAGCAGGTTTGAAAGGGTGTTGGGTAAGTTTTTCCAGGATGTAGTTAAGGTCCCAGGGCAGAGGGATAGGCTTCTTTGGTGGTCACATGTGTAACACCCCTTTAAGGAAGAGTTTTACGTCGAGCCTGGCTAGCAAGGGGGGATAAAGAGGCAAGCAAGCAGGCTGATACAGCAGAAAGGTGTACTTTCACTGAAGAATAGGAAAGTCCACTTTTTATCAGTTGACACACACAAGAAAGAACAAGGGGGGGTGTCAGCAATGCAAGGGTCCCTGCCCTTGTCTAGACACCACTTAGTAAATCTTTCCCATTTAGCTAGGTAAGATTTTCTGGTTGTAGGTTTCTTGGCCTCCCTCAGGACTGAAAGCACGTCCTCTGAGTAGTGGTGTCTGAAAGGGATCAAAAGTTCATCATCCACAGAGTCAGGGATAACATCTGCAAGTGTGGGTGGAGGAGAGTTCCTTTTTCTTGTGTCAGTAGGTCCACCTTGTAGGGTTACTTGTAGTAATTGCCCTTGGCTAGATTGTGAAGTAGGGGGAACCATTGCTGCCTTGGCCAGTAGGGAGTCGCTAACAAGATTTTCGGTTTATCCTTGATTTTCAGTTGGAATTTCTGAATCATTGGGAAGGTGAGGAAAGCATAAAGAAACTTCCCCTCCCAAGAGATGTTGAAAGCGCCTACTCTCCATGCTAGAGGGGAGTTGGTTTTTGAGCAGAAGGTCTGCAGCTGCCTGTTTTGGGGGGAGGCAAACAGGTCTATTTGTGGAGTACCCTACAAGTAGACTATTTCTAGGAAGACAGTCCTGTCCAGCATCCTTTCGTGCTGTGGAGAGGATGTCCTGCTTAGGAGATCTGCTTGCTTGTCCTGCGAGAGGATGTAGCTTGCCTGCAGGGACAAGTTATGTTAGGAGGTTAGGTCCCATATCAGCAGAGTAAGTCTGCACAGCTGATGAGCCTTTGTTCCTCCCTGTTTGTTGAGGTACCACATTACAGTAGTGTTGTCAGTCACTATCAGAAGCACCCATGGTACAAGTAGGGGAGGAGTAAAGGTCTTTAGAGCTAGGAAGACTGCTGTTATTTCCCTGACATTGATGTGTTTGGCTTGTAGAGAAGGGTGCCATTTTTCCTGAACCCTGTAGGATGCTGGTGTCGCACCCCAACCTGAATATGAGGCATCTGTATGCAATATTTAGGTTGGGGTGTGGGGTAGTAGTGGAAGTACCAGGTTTAATTGTACTTGCTGGATCCACCAGCTGATTTCTGTCTTTAGACAGGGAAGAAGGGGAATAACCTGTTCTAAGGGATGCAGGTGCTGGGACCAAATGTTTTTGAGGTACCACTGTAACTTTCACATGTGCATTCTGGCCAGTGGTAGCATGGGGATGGTTGCTGCCATTAAGCCTAGGAGATGGAGGAATTGCCTTGTCATCACCTTCCGGGAGTGTAGGATTTCCTTGAAGTGAGAAGTCAGGGATAGCACCTTGTCCTGTGGGAGAAAGGCCTTCATTTTGTCCATTCTGATTCTGCAAACTAGAAAAAGTTTGTCCTGGTCTGGGTTCAATGAGGACTTTGGCAGGTTGATGGTGAACTCTAGATTTTGCAGAAGGGACATGAAGTGCAGATGCTTTGAGAGGGTATCTTTTGACTCTACCAGTATTAGGATGTCGTCTAGATAGGGATAAATCTAGATTCCCTGAGTTCTGCAGAAGGCAATGGCTGGGGCTAGGCACTTTGTAAACACTCTGGGAGCAGTGGATAAACCAAAGGCCAAAGCAGTAAATTGGAAATGAGAGGAAGGCCCAGGGAAGTGCAGGAATCTTCTGTGGGAAGTCCTGATGGGTATGTGTGTAGACCTCTTTTAGGTCCAAGGTGGCCTTGGCTGGAATAAGAGGTAGCAGAGTGGGAAGTAACAGCATTTTGAAGGTGGGTACCTGTAGGATATGATTTAGAAAAGAGAGGTCTAAGATGAGTCTCCAGGGGCCATCTTTTTTAGGGACCAGGAAAAGATAGGAGTAGAATCCCTTTCCTTCCTGTCCTGAGGGGACAGGTTCTATGGTGCCTATCTTTAGCAGGTTTGACAAAACCTGTGGAAGGGAGATGCAGTTGGTGTTTTGGGGGAAATGGAATGCCTTTCCTGGGTGTTTTTTCCTTTCCAGGTTAGGAACTATCCATTTTGGATAATGGATAGTACCCATTGGTCCGTGGTGATGGTTTGCCAGAAGGGGAGCCATTGGAGAAGGTGTGCAGAAAATGGTAGGTGGGCAATGCAGCCACGCATTATTGGGCCCTCTGTCTTAAAAGATCGTCTGGGCTAAGAAGGTGGCGCAGTAGGTCTGGACGTGGTAGGTGGTCTTGCCCGTCTTCTAGATCTGGAAGAGGAAGCACCCGTCTGTGGAGGGTTACGCCTTACAAAAGTGGTTTTAGCAGGGTAATTTCTATAATACTTGGGAATGGGAGACACCAGCAGATATTTAATGTCATGCAGTTCTTTACTTTTTTCTTGCAGAATCTTGAAGAGATCTGCAGATTGTTTTCCAAAAAGGAAATTGTGATCCGGGGGATGGGGGTGGGGGCATCCAAGATCTTGGACTTAAAGTCTTCTGGGAGATTCTGAAGTCTCGGACAGGAGTATCTCCTCAGGACAGAAGCAGATGCTACATAGCGGGCAGATGCTTTTGTAGCATCATAGCTGCATCTAATGGAGTGCCTGGCTACTTGCTGAGCCAAGGACAGTTTGGAGGAGATGTCAGCCTTAATGGGGCTGTCAGGAATAGAACAAAAGAGTAAAAAGGTGAGCCAAATGATAAAGTAGAGTTTAGCAGCCAAATAATCCAAATAAAGAAGAAAAAGCAGGCTCCACAACGTTGTACAGATTTTTAATAAAAAAGTAACAAAGCTTTCACACCATAAGTTTTGCCTTCAGTGTTTGTAAAATTCATAGGGACAACAATAGTCGTATATATCAGATATTCATATCACATGACACAGCCAACACCTATCAAATAATATCAATTAAAGTATCAATTAAAAAATTCTAAAACTTTAAAGTAATACATAAAATTACAAGCATATAACATCACATAAGAAATTTTCTAACCTATAGGTTCATAGGTTGGTACTAGGCTATCGGCCCTAGGGCCTATACAAACCTAGCCATAACAATTCCCTGAATATTTCTTCCCACAATATTTACTTCCCTGGACCCCTGTCTAGCAGGGCGACTGACGTGATCTCCGTTGTGAATTTCCTATCTCCCATCCAATCGTCAAGGTTCCTTTTGAAGAGGGCCAAGGAGGCGCTCTACTTGACATGTATGGGCAGTCTATTCCAGAGTATGCGGAGTCTCTGGGTCAGAAACCTATCCCTCCAGCATGTTTTGTTCATTGTGATGACATGGTTTAGATCCCTGGAGCGTGTGGCTCTGAGGGATTGGGATTTCTTTAAGTGGAGCATGTCCAACAGCTCAGGGTTTTACATGGCCTTATATGTTAAGCAGTGATCGCCTCTGAGTAGACAATATGCCAGAGTATAGCCAGAGTTATTTTGGACGGTCAGCGTAGGGCACCTGCTTTAGGCTTGTGATTCTTTTAGTGAGGTATTTCTGCGGCCTTTCCAGCTGTTGCAGATGTCTTGTGAGGTACATACCAAACGAGGCTTTGTACTCTATAATGGGTCTAATGAAGGATGAGTACAGTGGCACAATGACCTCCTTTTTTCTGGATGAAAAGTCCTTAGTGATGAGGTGTGCCACACAGAAGGATTTCCTGACTGTTGTGGCAATGTGCTTATTGAAGGTGAGTCCACTGTCCACCTGTGTCCCTAAGTCTCTCCTCACACTTTCGATGTTTAGTGTACTGCCACCTATGTGGTAATTCATGGGTACATGTTTTTTCCCAAAGGGGATAACTATACATTTCTTGGCATTAAGCTTGAGCCCATGGCTCTGGCACCAAGCATCTGTTTCTGTAAGGCCCTTTTGTAGAATATCCACATCATTTGGCGATTCAATAATGGCTCCCAGTTTGCAGTCATGTGCGAACTTTGTTAGCCAGAGTCCCTTAGTGTTGGCCTGTACTTCAGAGAAGTAGATGCCAAACAAGAGCGGTCCCAGGATTGAACCCTGAGGTACTCCACTTGTCACTTGTCTGGAGCTGGATTTGGAGTCTGCTACTTGTACAGTCTGGGTTCTGTCAGTAAGCCAATTGGCAACCCATTGAGTGACGTAGGGATTTATGCCTAGCTTAGTAAGTTTATCTATAATTCCAGAGTGGGGGATGGTGATGAAGGCCTTGGCAAGGTCCAGAAGGCTGTGTGGACTACCTTACCCTCTTCTACAGCTCTGGAGACTGATTTGAAGAAGTCAGTCAGGTTCAGGAGACAAGATCGGCCCTTCACGAACGCAAACTGGGTGGGGTCCAGTGTTTGAAGGTTGCCGATGTCTTTGTAAGTTCCATGGTAATGTGTTCCATGCCCTTGCAGATCAGGCTATTCAGACTGATGGGATGGTAGTTCCTGGGATCCAAGGTGGATTCCCCCCTTGTGGAGTGGGATAACTGTAGCTGTGCGCCACTCAGTGGGCACGAAGCTTGAGGTGAGGCTATGATTAAACATGACACTTAGGTGAGGTGCCAATTCATTTTGTAGTTCATGTAGTACACAGCCCAGGATGTCATCTGGTCCCATGGATGCTGTATTCTTAGCTTTGGAGAGTGCAATTTCTACCTGTGTGGCCGTGATTACCAGAACGTGGCAATCTTTTGGTACTGAGATGGGTCCTTTAGGGGGTGAGAGGGGGGTGAAGTTGGCACTAAATCGATCTGCCAGGATATTGGCAATATCCTTGGGATCAGTATATTTAATGCCATTCTGTTGTAGCTGAGAGCATATCTGAGCATTGACATTGATTCTTGACATAACTATAGAATGCCTTGTGGTTGTCTTTGGAATCTTTGGCAATTTTATTTTCGTACCTAGCTTTGGAGGATTTTATGAGGGATCTCAGCTTCTTACTGAGGCTGGTAAGGGAGTTTTTTGCATCCTGGGATTTTCCTCTTTTCTGCAACAGTTTCTTTCTTCTGTTGTATAGTTTGTTTATGGCAGGGGACCACCAGATTGGCTTCATTTTTTTGGAAGAGAGTATCTTGGTTCTATTTGGGATGGCACGATTCATGCATGAGTGGATGTGCTCATACAGTGCCTTAGTGTAGGATTCAGCAGTCGAACTTTCAGTTTCCGTTTGCATGGGTGTCATGAAGTTTGTCACTTCAGACTTGAGTAGCATGAAGTTGGCTTTGGAGAAGTTTTTTTTACAGAGGTTTCCTTACTGGGGGGGTGGGATGTGGATGTCAAGGGTGATTTGCTTATGGTCTGACCTGACCAATGAGGGGGTGACCATAGGTGTGGAGCATCTATCTCCCATGTTGGTAATGACCAGGTCTAGGATATTGGAGCCCCTGGTGGGACAATGGATTAGTTGATCCAGGGCATTGGAATTTATGAATTCCAAGAACCGTTGGGAAAAGGTGTTGGTACCCGAGTAGTTTTCCCAGTTAATGGTAGGGTAGTTGAAATCACCCAGTATTAGGGTGCTTGGTTGTATCTTAATATTTTCCAGTATGTTTAGAAAGGTGTAGTGAGAATCTTGGGGCATGGTGGGTGATCTGTAGCAAGCTACAATTTGGATTGCAGTCTTACCTAGTGTTAGTTGCACCTGGAGAATTTCAGATGCATTATGTTGGGCAACTCCAAGGCAAGTACAAATATGACTCAAGTCATTGTCCATGCTGGTGAGAATGACCTGAGACGTACCTCCCTGGACTACATGAAAAGAGACATAGAGGAGCGCTCTGAGCATGTAGCCCAGGCCGGTATGACCCTGACCTTGAGTAGCATCTTACCCTCACCAAGAATGATGCCACAATATGAAGACAAGATGATCAATTTCAACAATTGGCTTAAGTATTGGTGTCATTCAAAGGGGATCCAATGCCTGTCAGCCTGGGATGACATGCTCGACAAGCCACGATGCTTCGCTAGGGATGGCTTGCACCTGTCACCCCTGGGCTTTCGGATATTGGCAAAGGCTCTTGCTACCCCCATAGTGCCTTTTTTAGGCAAGGCTCAAAAGACAAACCCACCTCCATAGGTATCACAAGGGATAAGAAACTAAAAGTAATGCTACTCAATGCCAGTAGTCTAAACCTCAAGATGCACGCACTCGAAACTCTCCTTAGCATGGAGAACATCGATATCTGTGCAGTAACAGAAACCTGGTTCAAGGCTCCTGAGAGCACCCCAGCACTACCAGGTTATACCTCATACCATGCTTTTCGGCCCCAAAACTTGGACCGAACTACAAAAGGAGGGGGGAGTATCAATATTCGTCAAAGATACCCACACCTCCAGGTTGATGGCACAGCACGAAGTATCAGAGACTATCCATGTGCAACTAACCGTGGGTAAAACTGCCTTCCAGTTTATAGCCTGCTACAGACCACCCTCCCAAACCCAGGAACGCCACTCTGCCTTCCTGAAAACACTGGAAAATATGAGGGTCTCTCCAAACACCATTATATTGGGCGACTTCAACTACCCAAACGTAGACTGGGAGCATTACTCTAGCTCCAACACCCTAGCCCAAAGGTTCCTAGAATTTATAAACTAAAATGCTAAGGAACAACTTGTTACCACTCCCACAAGAGGGGAAAACATACTGGACCTGATCATGACCAACATGGGGACTCTATGCTCCAGACCAGAAGTGTATCCCTCATTGATAAGATCAGACAATAAACTAATCTCACTGGATATTCACATCCCGACTCCACCCCCTGCCCTGAAAACTACAATGAAAAACTTCTCTAATGCAAATTTCACACTCCTCAAAACCGAGGTGGAATCCTTCAAAGCCCCCGTGCCTGTGGAAAATACGGCCCAGACCGCAGAATCCTTTATAAACGCATTCTATGAACACCTTCAGGAATGCATGGATCATGCAATCCCAAATAAAACCAAGTCCCAATCCTCCAAAGGCAGACGTCCTGTCTGGTGGACCCCAGACATAAACAAACTATACAATAGGAGGAGGGAAGCTACTACATCATAGAGCAAAATCCCAAAAAGGGAAGGCATCTCTGATCAGTATTAGCAAAAAACTACGGGCACTCATAAAATCGTCTAAGGCCAGCTTTGAGAGAAAAATTGCACAGGACACTAAGGATAATCACAAGGCTTTCTTTAGTTATGTTAGGAACCTGGATGGGAATTTCCAGATATGCTCAGAATTAGTCCAAAATGACAAAAAATACATCGAACCCACAGACATTGCCAACATCCTAGCTGACAGGTTCAGCCCAAACTTCTCCCCCCCCCCCCCACCAAAAGGGCAAATATCTATCCCAGCAGAGTTCTGCCCCCCTGACATCTCAGATGCTCAGGTAAGAGCTGCCCTCTCCAAAGCAATAAACACAGCATCAATGGGACCAGACGGTGTCCCGGGCTGCGTCCTACATGAACTCCAAGAAGAGCTAAACCCAAACATAAAACTACTGTTCAATCTCAGCCTTACTACAGGATAAGTACCCAAAGAGTGGCGTACAGCAACAGTGGTCCCTCTCCACAAAGGTGGTGCCTCAACAGATCCTGGAAACTATCGCCCCATAAGCCTGACTAGCTTGGTCTGCAAAGCTATGGAAAGGATCATCATGGACCTCATAAATAAAGATATTGGGGACCTACAGACACTGGATCCTACCCAGTTTGGCTTTGTTAAGGGCAGATCCTGCCTCTTAAACCTGGTTGATTTCTTTGAAACAGTCACTAAGTCTGTTGACGAGGGGAAGGTGGTCCACACAGCCTACCTGGACCTCGCAAAAGCCTTCGATACAATACCCCACTCGGGCATTATAGATAAGCTCACAAGCTTAAATATAATCCCCTATGTCACTAGATGGGTTGCAAACTGGCTCAAGGACAGAACCCATATGGTTAGAATTACTGGAGCCATGTCAGACTCCAAACCAGTTACAAGTGGCAGCCCACAAGGCTCAGTCCTGGGACCTCTCTTGTTCGGTATATATTTCTCGGAGGTACAGGCCAACACGGAAGGACTGTGGCTGACCAAGTTTGCAGATCACTGCAAACTGGGCGCCATAATCGACACTCCAGCCGACACAAGCATCCTCCAAAAGGGCCTCATAGAAACAGACAACTGGTGCCAGAGCCATAGCCTCAAGCTAAATGCCAAAAAGTGTATAGTCATCCCCTTTGGCAAAAACAAAGTGCCCACAAATTACCACATAGGTGGTAATCCATTAAGTACGGAAGAAGTAATTAGGGACCTGGGGACCCAAGTTGATAATCTCTCATTTGACAACCACGTGGCCAAAGTGGTTAGAAAACATTTTATATAGCCCACCTAATCATGAAGGGATTCACATCTAGATCAGGGGAGGTCATCGTGCCTCTTTACTCATCCCTCATCAGGCCCATAATTGAGTACAATGCCCCTTTTGGGATGTACCTTACCAGACACCTGCAGCAACTGGAAAGACCCCAAAAGTACCTCACCAAGAGGATCAAGGGGCTCAAACAGATGCCATATGCTGCCCGGTTAAAGAAACTCCAGCTCTATTCAGTGGCATACCGCCTGCTCAGAGGCGATCTGTGCCTGACGTATAAAGCCATGTCCAACCCGGAATTAATGGACATGCTGCACCTCAAAAAATCCAAATGCCATCGAGCTACGCGCTCGAGAGACTTGAACCTCAGCACTGAAATAAATAGGACATGCTGGAGGGACAGATTCATAACCCAGAGGCTCCCTTCACTCTGGAATAAAATCCCAGTCCAGGTTAGGCAGAGTCCCTCTTTGACTCTTTTCAAGAGGAATCTTGATGAGTGGATAGGAGATCGTAGGTTTACCCCGGGTATCACTTCTGTGTCACTGTTAGACAGAGGCACAGTATACTAACCTCGAAAAAGGGCATAGCAAAATTAATTTAAAATGGGTGGCGAAGGCCAAACACACTCTGGCTAGGCTTATAAATGCCCTAGGGCAGATAGCCTAGTATGAACCTAAACCTATGAACTAGCCTGGAAGTGTGAATATCCTTGGTGAATATGGACACTCCTCTGCCTTTAGCTTAAGAGTTGTAGTCTGGTATTGCAGGGGTGCTCTCTGGAGCCTTGAACCAGGTCTCAGTTACTGCAGAGATATTAGTGCACTTGTTGCTTACTTTTTAAAATTGGTTTTAGTGTCACCTGTTTATTTAAATCAGGAAAAAAAAAATCTGTTTGCAAGCGAATAATCCACTCGTATTCCTTAATATCCAGCCTGTTGATCAAATCACCACGTCTAATATTCGGTGATAAAATATCTATAACACGGAACAGGAACTGATGCGAATAATCAGTCTCCTATGTTCTATCTCGCAGCCTTCTTGCAGATTTTCCAACATAGACACAAGAACATTGTTGGCATGTGGCTAAGCAAATCACATATGTAGTATTACACGTAGCTGTACAATGAAGCACTTCTTACCACTAAAGGGCTGCACAAAATCAGTAGTTTCAGTTATGCTAGAACAACATGAGCAATTATAGCAGGGATAGGTACCCTTTTTATTGTAAATTATGCATCCTGTTCTGTTTAGGGCAGAATCTTTGTAGCATAGATGTTTTCTCAAATTATCACAGTTCCTATATGTAAAGGAGGGTTTATCTGGAAGCCATTTTTCATGGCCAGGTATCGCCTTCAAGATATGCCAGTTGGTGGTCTTGGTCTTCTTCTGGCTTTTCCCGGTTAGGGTTCACCACAGCGGAACTCCGGTCCGCTAATGATTGGCAGTAAATTTTTACGTGCTGGCTTGCCAGGCCTAACGCACAACCTTTTGCGAAGGAATGCCCATTCACGCATGTCGACACACAGAAGACGCTCTAACTGAGAATTGAATGTGCAAAGTCTAACTGTGAGGCGACAATGCTACCCCAGCACCGCAGTTTTTTTTAATAATCAGTTCAATAGAGTTATTTGCTCTACTATATGTCGTTAGATATCTCTAAAAGAATTTTTAGAATCAGGATAAGCCAAAACAGAACTACTCTCATTATAACTAGAGAAATAAGGTGTAGATCTTCCATCTCTCACTGACTTTATCTCATTTTAAATTTCATCTGAATCATTTTGTTTGTAACCCCTCATTAGGAACTCATCAGTCATAGCCTGCATTTGTCTACTGCATACATCAACCTTGGTATTTAACCTGCTTGCTCGTAGATATTGACTCCTTGGGATGCCCTTAAAGACATACTTAGCATGCATGCTACTCCTATGTAGATATTAATTCACATGCACATCTTTTTTGTGGATACAAGTATCTAACACATCTTCAGTTCTAAACAAAGTAATATCCATAAAATTAATCCTAGTCTCTGAATATTTAATTTCAAACTTCAGGAAATCATTGTCATTATTCAAATAGGTAAAGAAATTTTCAAGCTCCTCACTATTACCATGCCAGACCAAAAAAATATCATCCACAAAACGCTTAAAAAAACTAATCTTGGATACATATATATTATTCTGTCCAAATACATTCATCTCTTCCCATTTACTTAAAGTTAAATTAGCATAGGTGTTAGCTATTGCGATCCCCATCGCTATACCTAATATTTGTTGGTATATTTGCTTGTTAAAGGTAAACATATTATTCTGTAATACCAATTCTAGTAGCTGAGTGTGTCCCAAAGTACCTAGCTGAAAATTGGCCACATTCCTGGAGAATCTCCCTTATCCATTCTATCCCAAAATCGTTGGGAATAACAGTAAAAAGTGATTTGATATCTAAAGCTACCAATATTTTTTTTTTCTATATTACTATTATGCCAAGTATATAGCTGAGTAAGGAAGTCTCCAGTATCTTTAATATAGCTAGGAACCAACTTCAAAAATGTTAACACATTCTGTAAGTAAACAGATAAAGGCTCTGTGGCCCACCCATGCCCAGACACTAGAGGTCTCCTTGGTGGTTTAGTCATTGATTTATGTATTTTTGGTAGACCATATAAAGCTGGAATTGTAGGGCAAGGTACAGTGAAGAAATTGAACGTATCCATATCATTCATTAGTTGTAAGTCATACACAGACATATTAATTCTATTAATTTTTATTTTTTATTTTACATTTTACATTTGTTAACCGAGAGAGTCTGACTGGATACAAGTCCATTTTCAGCAGAGGCCCGGGGAGAAAAGCTCCAAGAGATAACATTTTATAGTTAACAGACAATACAGACAGTACATTAAATGCTAGTAAAAGGCAGGTTACACAAACGTTGGCGTAAGACAATTATATGAGTATTTTGAGACACAGTAGAGCAAAATGGAAGGGAGTACATTGGACAACATTCATGAGATGCAGTTCTTTCACCTCTATGGAAGCTGGAAGTACAGTTAGTGCTACAGTCTAAATCTAAGGCATTACGGTGAAGATTGGGTGAAGATAGATGAAGGCTGCCAGCCTAGCCAGATAGAATTGTGCAGATAATTCTATCATTTGTAAATGTGAATGTAGACACAGGCTTATTGTCTTAAATGTAAAGAAATATTGTTCATAGGTCGGTACTAGGCTATCTGCCCAAGGGCGTTTATAAGCGTAGTCAGAATGCGTCAGCTTTCACTGCCCCATTGATTAATTAACTGATCCTCTGTCAAGCAGAGCCAATGAAGTGATCCCAGGGGTGTATTTTCTGTTACCCATCCACTAGTCAAGGTTTCTCTTGAAGAGTGTTGGTGAAGGGCTCTGCCTACTGTAGTTTGGAATTTTGTTCCATAGCATGGGGAGTCTCTGAGACAGGAAACTATCCCTCCAGCATGTTCTATTTATTGTTGTGGCGAGGTTTAGCTCACTCGAGCGCGTGGCTCGCAGTGACTTGGATTTCTTTAGGTGGAGCATGTCCATCAGTTCTGAGTTGGACATGGCTTTGCAAGTCAGGCAGAGATCACCTCTGAGTAAGCGATATGCCACTGAGTACAGCCAGAGTTTTTTCAGTTGGGCTGCATAGGACATATGTTTGAGGCCAGTAATCCTCTTGGTGAGGTACTTTTGTGGTCTCTTCAGCTGTTGGAAGTGTCTTGTTAGGTCCATCCCAAATAGGGCATTGCACTCTATCATGGGTCTGATGAGTGATGAGTAGAGGGGGCACTATAACCTCTTTATTTCTAGATGCAAACCCTTTAGTAATTAGATGGGCTGCATAGAAGGATTTCCTAACTACTTTGGCAATATGATTGTCAAAGGAGAGGTTACTGTCTACCTGGGTCCCCAGATCTCTTATTACCTCTTCTGTATTAAGGGGGCTGCCACATATGTGGTAATTCATGGGTGTTTTGTTTTTCCCAAACGGGATGACTATGTATTTTTTGGCATTTAGCTTGAGGCCATGACTTTGACTCCAGGGGTCCGTCTCAGTAAGGCCCTTTTGGAGGATGCCCGTGTCAGCCGGAGAGTCAATTATGGCTCCCAGTTTGTAGTCATTGGAGAACTTGGTTAGCCATAGTGCTCCTGCATTTGCCTGTACTTCTGAGAAGTATATGCTGAACAGTAGTGGTCCCTGTACCAAGCCTTGCGGGACACCACTTGTGACTGGTTTAGAGTCGGACCCGGAGCCTACTATTCTTACCGTGCGAGTTCTGTCTGTAAGCCAGTTGGCAACCCATCTCATGACGTAGGGGTTTATGTTCAGGCTGGTGAGTTTTTCTGTAATACTCGAATGGGGAATGATGTTGAAAGCCTTGGTGAGGTCAAGGTAGGCTGTGTGAACAACCTTTCCCTCGTCTATGGCTTTGGTGACTGTCTCAAAGAAGTCAACCAGGTTTAGTAAGCATAATCTGCCCTTAACAAAGCCGAACTGGGTAGGGTCAAGTGTTTGGAGTTTCCCAATGTCTTTGTTAATGAGTTCCATGATGATGCGCTCCATAGCCTTACAGACCAGGCTAGTCAGGCTTTTGGGGCGATAGTTACCAGGGTCAATTGTGGCCCCTCCTTTGTGGAGTGGAATAACCGTTGCTGTGTGCCATTCTATGGGCACGTAGCCTGTGGAGAGGCTGAGGATGAACAGCGTGTTTAGGTGGGGGATTAGTTCGTACTGTAGTTCGTGCAATACGCAGCCTGGGACACCATCTGGCCCCATTGATGCTGTGATTTTGGCTTTTGAAAGGGCTATTTTCACCTGTGCGTCTGTGATTTCCGGGACATTACACTTTTCTGGTATTGTTGTGGGCCCATTTGGCGGTGGGGTTGGGGGGTGAAGTTTGCACTGAATCTATTTGCCAGGATGTTGGCAATATCAGTAGGTTCAATATATTTTGTGCTATTTTGCACTAGTTAAGTGCATGTCTCCGAGTTGCCACTTAGATTCTTAACGTAGCTAAAGAAGGCTTTGTGGTTATCTTTTGAATCCTTGGCTATTTTTCTTTTGAAGTTAGCCTTGGGTGATTTTATGAGGGACCTTAGTTTCTTACTGATACTGATCAGGGATGTCTTCCCTTCTTGGGATTTTACTCTTTTTCTGAACTAGTTTCTTCCTCCTGTTGTATAGCCTGTTTATGGCAGAGGTCCACCAGACTGGTTTCCTTCTCTTAGAGGAGTGAGTCTTGGTTTTGCTAGGGATGGCACGATCCATGCATCTTGTAGGTGCTCATAGAGTGCATTTGTAAAGGTTTCTGCATCTTGGACAGCATTATCCTTTAGCGTGGGGGCTGTGAAAATTACTGCCTCTGTCTTAAGTAAGGTGAAGTTAGCTTTAGAAAAGCTTTTTACTGTGGTTTCCTTAGTTGGGGTTGGTGGTGGGGAGTGGACATCCAGAGTGATTAGTTTATGGTCTGATCTAACCAGTGATGGGTTGACCTCTGGTGTGGAACACCTGTCGCCCATGTTTGTGAAGACCAGGTCCAATATGTTTTCACCTCTGGTAGGGGAGTTTACCAGATGATCCAGGGCGTTTGAGTTGATAAATTCCAGGAAGCGCTGGGCCTGGGAGTTTGTACTCGAGTAGTTTTCCCAGTCAATGGTAGAGTAATTGAAATCGCCCAATATTAGGGTGTTCGGTAGGACCTTCATGTTTTCCAGTGTCTCCAGAAAGGTGGAGTGGTGGTTCTGGGTCATAGAGGGTGATCTGTAGCAGGCCACAATTTGCTAAATTGCAGATTTGCCGATGTTAGTTGCACATGGATGATCTCAGAGGTATCATGCTGCGCCACTAACCTGGAGGTGTAGGTATCCTTGATGAATATGGATACACCCCCTCCTTTTGTGTTTCGGTCCGTGTTCTGTGGCCAAAACGTGTGGTATGAGTTGTAGCTCAGTAGTGCTGGGGTGCTCTCTGGAGCCTTATACCATGTTTCAGTTACTGCACAGATGTTGACGTTCTCCATACTGAGGAGTGCTTCGAGCATGTGCATTTTGAGATTTAAACTCCCGGCGTTGAGTAGCATAACCCTCAGTTTTTTGTTAATTGTGCTGTTTACGGAGGTGGGTTTGACTTTTGAGCCTTGCCTAAAAAAGGCACCATGGGGGCAGCAAGACCCTTGGCCAATATTCGAAAGCCTAGGGGTGACAGGTGCAAACAGTCTCTTGCTAAGCAATGTGGGTTGTCAAGCATGTCGTCCCAGGCTGACAGACACTGGACCCCCTTTGAATGACACCAGAAGCTTAGCCAATTGTTGAAATTGATCATTGTTTTTTATACTGAGGTATCATTCTTGGTGAGGGCAGGATGCTACTCAGGGTCATACCAGCCTGGGCTACATGATCAGAGAGCGCTTCCATGTCTCTTTTCATGTAGTCCAGGGAGGTACGTCTCCGGTCATTTACACCAACATGAACAATGACAGAGTAGTCATATTTGTACTTGTTCTGGAGTGACCTGAGTGCTTGTTCATAGGTTCATAGGTTGGTACTAGGCTATCAGCCCTAGGGCCTATACAAGCCTAGCCATAACAATTCCCTGGCTATTTCTTCCCACGCTATTTACTTCCCTGGACCCCTGTCTAGCAGGGCGACTGACGTGATCCCCGGGGTGAATTTCCTTTCTCCCATCCAATCGTCAAGGTTCCTTTTGAAGAGGACCAAAGAGGCACTCTGCTTGACATGTATGGGCAATCTATTCCAGAGTCTGGGGAGTCTCTGGGTCAGGAACCTATCCCTCCAGCATGTTTTGTTTATTGTGATGACAAGGTTTAGATCCCTGGAGCGTGTGGCTCTGAGGGATTGGGATTTCTTTAAGTGTAGCATGTCCAACAGCTCTGGGTTTGACATGGCCTTGTATGTTAAGCAAAGATCGTCTCTGAGTAGACGATGTGCTACAGAGTATAATTGGAGTTTTTTAAGGCGGTCAGCGTAGGGCATCTGCTTTAGGCCTGTGATTCTTTTAGTGAGGTATTTCTGTGGCCTTTCCAGTTGTTGCAGATGTCTTGAGAGGTACATACCAAACGGGGCATTGTATTCTATAATGGGTCTAATGAGGGATGAGTACAGTGGGACAATGACCTCCTTTTTTCTGGATGAAAAGCCCTTAGTGATGAGGTGTGCCACATAGAAGGATTTCCTGACTGTTGTGGCGATGTGGTTATCGAAGGTGAGACCACTGTCCACCTGTGTCCCTAAGTCTCTTATCAAACTTTCGGTGTTTAGTGTACTGCCTCCTACATGGTAATTCACGGATACATGTTTTTTCCCAAAGGGGATAACTATACATTTCTTGGCATTGAGCTTGAGCCCATGGCTCTGGCACCAAGCATCTGTTGCTGTAAGGCCCTTTTGTAGAGTATCCACATCATTTGGGGATTCAGTAATGGCTCCCAGTTTGCAGTCATCTGCAAACTTTGTTATCCAGAATCCCTTAGTGTTGGCCTGTACTTCAGAGAAGTAGATGCCAAACAAGAGCGGTCCCAGGACTGAACCCTGAGGTACTGCACTTGTCTGGAGCTCAATTTGGAGTCGGCTACTTTTACAGTGTGGGTTCTATCAGTAAGCCAGTTAGCAACCCATTGGGTGACGTAGGGATTAATGCCCAGCTTAGTAAGTTTATCTATGATTCCAGAGTGGGGGATGGTTGTCAAAGGCCTTGGCAAGGTCTAGATAGGCTGTGTGGACCACCTTACCCTTGTCCATGGCTCTGGAGACTGATTCGAAGAAGTGTTATGTGGCAGATTCTGGCTCCCAACAGGCAGCTAACAGTAACCTTCTGCTTGTCCAGTCTAGTGAGTGGGGCATCAGTGTGCCTGACTATGGAGTCATATATTACTAGTGTGTTAGGTATGTTATTTCGCCTTAAGGGCTGTGATTGTGTGGCACACTGATTTTGTGTTTTATGTGTTGTCTGGTTTGTGATGGGAGGTGCAGGTTGTTTGGGTGTCTGCTTTGGAGGTCTTTGATGCTTTTGCAGGTTTTTATTTAGAGCCTCCAAATATGATTTTGTGAATTTGTGTATTTTTTGCCAGTGATGGTTTAGTAGGTCTATGTGTGGCTGGAGGTGTGGTGCAAGTGTTAACCTTCTCCTATTGACTGTCTATTCCAGTGTTGGGTGGAGACAGCTTAGCCTCCAGTTTGACTGTATAATTGCATCTCTCGCATATGTTAGTGTTTGGTGGTAGGAGGAGAGGGTTGTCTGTGTACATGAGGCAGTTGTAACATTGCCTCGGGATACCCGGATTCACCAGCTGGACTGAGGAGCACACCTGAAATTGCCCTTTGGTCATGCCTGAATAGTAGGGTGAGCTGCTTAGTCGCTTGGTTGGTGAGGGGTGAATAAAGAGCCTTGCTCTGCTGGGTAAGCAAGTGTCAGGGTATATTACTGCTTGCTATTAGGTTTGAGCAAGTGCTGGGCTGTAGGATGCTTTTTGAGTGCTTAGGTTGAGAGTTAGACTAGTTTCAAGGGAAAAACTGAAGAAGAGACTTAGTGGGGCCTGGAATAATTTAACCCTAACTAACCGTCACTGTCCTGCGCACAAAACCATGCAAATGTTTTTATAGCAGGGAAATGAGAGATAGAAATTAACCCAAAATGGCCAGTAAACTACTAACTTCCGGGCTGGAAGCACACCTCCAGGGACAGATAGGCTGCTCAAAGCTCCCTTTTCACAGGTGAACAGAGAAACTTCCTTCTATCCAAGTAAGGTATGGGCAACTCAGAAACTTGTAACACAGCCCTGAAATCAGCACTAGCCTGAAATCTGGACTATACTAGCTTAGAAAGGCGGGAAACAATGATTTTTGTTTTGTTTTTTTGAAAAGATAAGGCAAAAACAGTAAAAAATACACTTAAAACAGCTTTAAACGACCAGAAAACACTATCACAGTTTAGTGTATAGCCTACAACAGTTAAACAAATCATTTAAACAAAAAAAGACTTTTTAAAAGTGCAGGCAGTCAAATAAGTACAATATGTGAAAAAAAACAAGCTTTTGAATCACAATAAACGCTGGAAAATCAGCGTTTAGGTGGAAAACAGTTAAGTACAGCAAGAACATACAGAAAACTGATACTTAATCACTCCAAAGTTTCTCTTCTAAGCTAGAAGGCTTGTATCAGTTTAAGGCTTTCTAGTGCTTCCCAGTAGGTTAGTTACAGGAAATATGGGAAACAAGTGCATATGTGGTCTTTTAAACCAGAAAGTTGAAAGAGATGGAAAAAAACTGCCCAAACGTCCAATAGCTACAATTTCTGGGCCAGGAACCACTCCCCTTGTGGTAGATAGGCTACCTAATGCTTACCACTTCCACTGATAAGCTAGAAGGCTACCCTCCAACACTGAAAGGCTTGGGGGCTCAGAAGCTTACATAGAGTCCTGGATACAGCAGATTAGTACCTGGACTAGACTAGTAACAGGAAAGGCAGGAAACAAGTTTAAATCAGAAGGTTGAAAGAGAGGAAAAGCTTCCCAAACGGCCAATAAACTATAATTTCTGGGCCAGAAACCACTCCATCCTGTGGTAGATAGGTTACCTAGTGCTTACCACTCCCACTGATGAGCTAGAAGGCTTCTCTCCAACACAGAAGGGCTTGGGGGACTCAGAAGCTTACCAACAGTCCTGGATACAGCAAATCTGTACTTGGACTACACTAATTATAGGAAAGGCGGGGACCAGACGCAAACACTGGCTTTTAAACCAGAAAGTAGAAAGAGATGGAAAAACTGCCCAAACGGCCAATGAACTACAATTTCTGGGACAAAACCCACTCTTCCCATGGTAGATAGGCAACCTAGTGCTTACCACTCCCACTGATAAGCTAGAAGGCTTCCCTCCAGCACAGAAAGGCTTGGGGGGGCTCAGAAGCTTACCAACAGTCCTGGGTACAGCAAGTCTGTATCTGGACTAGACTAGTTACAGGAAAGGCAGGAAACAAGCTTAGAATTTTTTTTTTTTTACAGAAAAGCAGCCAAAACAGCAGTAAATACAATTCAAATTGCAGTGCAGGCTACCACACTTGAGTGTGTAGCAATATTACGGCAAATACAGTTTAAATAAATACAATTAAATTAACAAATGACTAAAAAACAAGTGCAGAAGGCAGTAAATTAGAACGCTACTAACTAGCAGTAATAAGTGTAGAGTAAGAGCAACTGAACAGATAGCATGCAGAACAGCAACTAAGACAGTTACAGTAAGAGCAGCTGAATAAAATATGCATATATTTTATTTATTTATTTATTTTATTTTTTTTGTGAGGGAGGGAACAGAGCAGGATTAAGAGGCTACAGGGGTTGTCCTTCCCAAATGCTCTCTTTGTACACAGTAGGAGTGCCTGAAATCAGAGTATGATTTCACTGCAATCAGTTGAGTGAGCAAATGATGAGGAGTATCCAAATACAAATTTGCAAGAGGTGCAGGCAGTTTCAAAGCCATTAACATTAACACCAGAACAACAGGGAGGGTGGTTGGGGAACTAACTGTAGAGACACAGCCACAACTTTCAGTTGAGTTAATATTCAATGAGAAACACAAATAAATAAATTAAATGCAGAGCTATATGAAAAAGAGCAGATAAGTGTACTTAAATTCGCCTATACGTCCAGTTGATTTCAGGTAGATCTTAGCTGGAGCAAAGCTCAGATAGTAAGCAGAAATAACCCAAAATGTACACTTATATAAGGCAGGACAGGATATCAGTGATGAGGTTAAAATGCCCCCACTGCTATCAATGGTTACACAGAAATTCTAAGAGGTACTCTGTAAAGACACAGCCACAACATTTAGTTGAGTTAATAAATAAATTAAATGCAGAACTATATGAAGAAGTGCAGATAAAAGTGTACTTAAATTCACTTATGTCCAGTTGATTTCAGGTAGATCTTAGCCGGAGCAACTGAAAAAAATGTGACAACAGTGCACTATACTGAAAGAAAGTTAAGTCAAGCATTTCATGACTCTCTTTGATGATTACATTTCGGCTCCGGCTGGGCTAGATGAAGGCTTCCTGCCTATTGTTTTAAGGCTAAAGTTAATGACCAGAATTTGCATGCATAAATGTCCTTTATTGCTGTGGTTTCTGCCTAGTTGTAAAAGAATGTAAATGCAGTTTCTGACAGCCTGGGAACCCGAGGAAGGTGTAAAAGAATGATGTAATGTAAATCAGAACTGAAATTTCAATTTAAACAGAGAGAACCAGAGAGATATAAGCATTTTTGTCTTGACTATCCAACTCACAGAACTGTCTTGCTCATATGTAAGTTATTTTAGACTTGTGTTTCCCTTTAGAAATAGCTAGGAACTAGAAAGATTAGACTAAGTGTTTTTCTGTGATGTCAGAACTGTACTACTGATTTATTTTAAATATTTCTGTGATCTCTGAACTGTTGACTAGCACTGTGTAGTAGAAAGTATTGTCTTGCGGTTTTAATTATTTATTATTAAATATTTTAAAACCTTTCAGCTGTGGCTGTTTTGTGTAGAGATAATTTAAGCTCTAGAGCACATTGCATATTTACAGAGTTTACTGTCCAAGTCACTCTAAATAAGCCTTGACTGTTTAGTCACAACTACCAATTGGATAATAATATTGCACAGTAATAATTGGGTACCCCTTTAAGGGGCTTTGAGTAGCTGATAAGTATTAGTGGGTGGTGGCAAATGAAACTACCATATAGTCTGGGAGAAAGGAGCACAGCTGGAGAAACTGTGCCAGCCTTCCCGTGGAGTGTTTGGTTGTATAAACTCTTCTCAAAGTGCATATGTGTGTGTGTGTGTGTGTGTGTGTGTGTCAGCTACTTTGTCAGGGACATGAAGCACTGGTTGGACAGAGAGGGTGCTAGAGGTTTTAGCTTGCCCACTAAGTTGAGATTTGGGGACCTGGAGAGCAAGGGAGTGACCAGCCCCAGACTGACTGTGACCTCTGTGTGCTCTTAAGGGAAATTGCACTTTACTGTGTGTATTTGTTATCCTTTCCTCATATATGAGATGCCTCCTCTGGTGTTAATGGTGAGGATTGAGGCTCCTTGATTGCTTGACCAGGGCATGGGCATCACATATTAATTGTTTGGCAGCAGTGGGATATCCACATCACATATTAATAAATTGGCAAATACTAATTGGCTTGTAGTGGTCTGGGTAGAGTGAATCCTGTAGCTTGTGTACAGTGAGCTTTTAAGATGGTGTACTCTAAAACAGCCATGCAGTGAATACTCAGAGTTCAGATCACAATTGTTTTATTTCTTTTGTTAGCTTAGTTAGGGTGAGCAGGCAGCATGTCAGCAGAGGAGTATGGAAAGCTGACAAGGATCCAGCTGGAGGAGATGTGCCAGACTAAGGGACTGGTGCATGGAAACCTGGCTAAGCCAGACCTCATTGCAGCCTTGGTTACAGCTGTATCAGAAAACAGCAAACAGGAGGACAATCAAACTGGCAGTGGAGATATAATACCCTAGGAGAATGGACAGCTCAACCTTTCTGCAGTGGACTTAAAAATCCAGCTGGCGCTAAAGAGACTTGAGTTGGAGGCCAGGCGAGTGGAATTAGAAGCAGCTGAGAGACTGAGGGGTCTAGAGAGTGAGGAGAATGAGAAACTGCTACACCTTAATAGCGGAGGAAAAAGAGAAGCAGAGACAGCATGAGAAGGAGATGCTGACTCTTCGCCAGAGTCATGGAGGTAATGGGGAAGGGAGTAACTGGACCTCAGAAGCACAAAAGGTCAATAAATTTCTTCCGCAGTTTAAAGAGGGGGATAATTTTGATAGTTTCATTCATATGTTTGACAGGGTATGTAAACAGTATGAAGCTGACCAAGGGCTCTTAGTACGGTTCCTGACCCCCTTACTCAATGGTAAAGTTGTAACTGTATTATCTAAAATGTATGATGTTGCATGTTTTGATTATACTGCTGTAAAAATTGTCTGTTAGAATTGTTTAAAATAACACCTCAAACGTATAGGAAAAAGTTTCATGAGCATACACTCAAGGCAGATGAAAGTGTGTGTGAATATGTTGCTGAATTGAGCACTTATTTCCATAGGTGGGTGAGTGGATGTCAGGTCACCACTTTTGAAGGCCTGGCAGACTTTTGGTGAGGGAACAAGCCCTTAGCACTTTGCCTGAGGACATGAGGATCTGTTTAGCTGATGGACAATGTGCTACTTCAGATGAGTTGGGGAAGAAGGGAGACCTATACCTGGCAAGCAGGGCAGCCTTGTACAGGAAGGGGACCCCCAGTACTGCTCATGGGTCTAAAGGAACCCATGGTGGGCAGCACAGAATGCCACAACAAAATCTGCCAGTAGCAGGGGAAGCCACTAGTTCAGATACACGTCCAGGAGCTAGGGTTAAATGTTTAGAATGCAACCAGTGGGGCCATGTGGCATACAGGTGTCCAGAGAGGCAAGGTGGGGAACAAAAGGTGAGGGGGCCAGTATGTGGGAAAGACAAAATGCCAATAGTAGGTTGTCTTGAGACAACAAAGGTACCGAACTACCATCCTGCAAATGTCCTGATAGGGGACGATTTGGATCTGGCAGTACCATGTGCTTATGCAGTTACACACAGTCAGGCTAGGAGACAAGCATGTGGGTCTGGTAGCCTGGGGGAGACCCAGACAAGACGGCATATTTGCAGCCAGGACTGGTGAGGTGGTTACTTCAGGGAGGGAGCTACACTGTAGCAGCGAGACTGAAGTTTAGCCACAGCTTCTTGTGGGTACTGATGTTCCCTTGGACAGAATGACTGCAAAGGTAGAGGTGAGTAGTAGTACCCAGGCTGACAGTGAGGCACCACTGTCAGAGGATGCCAGAATTCCTGTGGAAGGGGAACTGGGAAGGGTTACAAGGCGATAGTTGAGACCGGCTCAGTTCTCGGACCCTACATTGCAAGGCCTAAGGCAGGTAGCTAGGGAGGCACCCGATTCTCAAGAAAAGGGGGAATCTGTATACTGAGACCAAGGGTTACTGTACAGAGAGTGGACCCCTGAGGGAGGGCTTGAAGGTGAGAGAGTACAGCAGTTGGTAGTGCCTAGAGCCTACCATCTGGCGCTTTTAACCATTGCCCATGATAGTCCCTTTGGAGGTCATATGGGCATAAAACATACAAAGAGGCATATTATGCAGAACTTCTATTGGCCTGGAATTTCCAGAGATGTAACAGGGTACTGCAGGACCTGTGAGCAGTGCCAAAAGGTAGACAAGGCAGGAGACAAGGTGAGAGCTCCTTTGATGTCTTTGCCTGTGATTGAGGAGCCATTTCAGAGGGTAGCTATGGATATTGTGGGTCCTCTGAGTACCCCAAGTTTCACAGGGAAAAGTATATCCTAGTGGTAGTGGATTATGCTACACGATACCCTGAGGCAGTGGCTTTTTCCTTCATTGAGGCAGAGAAGGTGGCAAATGCTTTGTTAGAGATTTTCAGCTGGGTAGGTTTCCCAAAAGAAATACCAACTGACAGAGGTGCCAATTTCATGTCAGACCTGCTGGCTTGTCTGTGGAAGTCCTGTGGGGTGAAGCACATGAAGATCACCCCCTGCCATCCCCAGACTAATGGTCTTGTTGAGAGGTTAAACTCTACAATCAAGTCCATGCCACAGGCATTTGCAGATCAATTTGAGGGAGTGGGACAAATATTTGCCCCATCTGTTGTTTGCTTACAGATAAATCCACAGGCTTTTCACCCTTTGAGTTGCTGTATGGGCATAGGGTGAGGGGACCTCTAGATTTAATTTGAGATGAGTGGGAAGGTGAGTGCGAGTCTCATAAGAGTCTGTTGTGGCATACGTCCTAAACCTCAGGACAAGGCTAAGGGAACTCATGGGCTTAGCCCAGGAGAACGTGGCAGAAGCCCAGCAACAGAAAAAGGTGTGGTATGACAGGAATGCTTGAGCTAAAGAGTATGCTGTGGGGCAGCAGGTAATGGTTCTCATTCCTGTCAGATGCAACAAGCTGCAAGCAGCTTGGGAGGGTCCCTACAAGGTGATAAGAAAGGTAAGTAATGTTAACTACATGGTGGAACTGCTAGGCAGAAGGCAGGGGCACAAATTGTACCATGTTAACATGATGAAACCTTACCATGATAGGGAGGCCTTTGTGCTGAGCATTTGCAGTGGATTGCAGGAGGAGTCTGAGGGAGATCTGGTGACTGATCTCCTCAGTGAGGCTCGGGCTGACACCTCAGTGGAAGGGGTAGCAGTACCCAGGTTTGAGAAATCCGAGCAGTGTTGCAGGAATTTGGGGACATTTTCACTGGGAAACCAGGGTGCACCCACCTGGTGCAGCACCAGGTGGATACAGGACCTCAAAGGCCTATTAGGCAGGCCCCTTATAGAGTGCCTGAGAGAGTCAAACAGACTCTGAGGGAGGAGGTACAGGAGATGTTGGAACTAGGGGTGATTCAAGAGTCCAACAGTCCCTGGGCCTCCCCAGTGGTGCTGGTGCCAAAGAAGGATGGCAGCACCAGGTTCTGTCTGGACTACAGGAATTTAAATAGTCACACAAGTCAGATGCTTATCCCATGCCTAGGACAGATGAGGCCCTACAGCAGCTTGGTGGGGCTAAGTGTCTTACAACCATTGATCTTACCAAGGGTTACTGGCAGGTGCCTTTGACTCCCAGTGCTAGAGAGAAGTCAGCCTTTGTGACTCCTTTTGGCTTGTATGAGTTCACAAAGATGCCCTTTGGGATGAAGAATGCCCCAGTGACTTTCTAGAGGCTGGTAGATTGTATCCTTGTAGGAGCAGGAGGGTTTGCCCTTGCTTACCTAGATGATATTGCCATCTACAGCCATTTTTGGCCAGAGCACCTTCAGCATGTCAGGGAGGTGCTGGGCAGACTACAGAGGGCAGGGTTGACCATTAAGCTGAGCAAATGTCAGGTGGTTATGGCAGAGGTCTCCTACCTAGGACATAGAGTAGGGAGTGGTAAGATAAGGCCAGAACCTGCCAAAGTGGAAGCCATTTAGCCATGGCCTGTACCTGTTATAAAAAGCAGGTGAGGGCATTTTTAAGGACAGCAGGGTACTACAGAAAGTTCGTCCCCGGTTCTAGTACCATAGCCGCTCCCCTCACAGACCTGACAAGGAAGAACAGGCCAAATAAGGTAGTGTGGACCACAGCATGTGAGCAGGCATTCCAGAAGCTTAAAGAAGCTTTAGGAGGACCCCCTGTGTTAGCCAGTCCATATTACAGCAAATAATTTGTGCAGGTGGATGCTTCAAACCATGGGGTGGGGGCTGTACTTAGCCAGATTTCTTCAGAAGGAGAAGAGCACCCAGTGGTTTATCTCAGTCGTAGGCTCCAACCCAGGGAGGAATGCTATGCAGCTGTAAAAAAGGAATGTATAGCCATAGTGTGGGCACTGCAAACACTTCAGTTCACTTAAATGTCTTTTATTGCTCTGGTTTCTGCCTAGGTGTAAAAGAATGTAAATGCAGTTTCTGTCAGCCTGTGAACCCCAGGAAGGTGTAAAATAATGATGTAATGTAAATCAGAACTGCAATTTCAATTTAAACAGAGAGAACCAGAGAGATATAAACATTTTTGTCTTGATTATCCAACTCACAACACTGTCTTGCTCATATGTAAGTTATCTTAGACTTGTGTTTTCTTTTAGAAATAGCTAGGAACTAGAAAGATTAGACTGTGTTTTTCTGGGATGTCAGAGCTGTACTACTGATTTATTTTAAGTATTTCTGTGTGATCTCTGAACTCTTGACTAGCACTGTGTAGTAGAAAGTATTGTCTTGCGGTTTTAATTATTTATTATTTAATATTTTAAAACCTTTCAACTGTGGCTGCTTTATGTAGAGATAATTTAAGCTGTAGAGTACATTGCATATTTGTAGAGTTTACTGTCCAAGTTACTCTAAATAAGCCTTGACTGTTCAGTCACAACTACCAGTTGGATAATAATATTGCACAGTAATAATTGGACACCCTTTTAAGGGCCTTTGAGTAACTGATAAGTATTAGTGGGTGGTAGCAAGTGGAACTACCATATAGTCTGGGAAAAAGGGGCACAGCTGGAGAAACTGTGCCAGCCTTCCCCAGGAGTGTATGTGTGGTTGTATAAACTCTTCTCAAAGTGCATGTGTGTGTGTGTGTGTGTGTCAGCTACTTGGGCAGGGACACGAAGCACTGGTTGGACAGAGAGGATGCTAGAGGTTTTAGCTTGCCCACTAAGCTGAGATCTAGACCCTATAGCTGTGCCAGTGGGGAGTCTTATTTGGGGACTTGGAGAGCAAGGGAGTGACCAGCCCCGGACTGACTGTGATCTCTCTCTGTGTGCTCTTAAGGGAAATTGCACTTTACTGTGTGTATTTGTTAGCCTTTCCTCATATATGAGACGCCCCCTCTGCTGTTAGTGGTGAGGATTGGGGCTCCTTGATTGCTGGGCCAGGACACGGGTGTTACAATTACTGCTTGTTTTATTTACATTATAGGTCTGTAGCTAAACTATGAATCTGGTTGATGATAGCAATATAGTGTGCATTAGCCAGGGGTGAGACAGGAGCATAGTCTGTTATTCATGAAGTGAATTTTAAGTAGTTTCTTGAATTGGGCTGAGGAGTTGTTGCCTGTTATATGGTCGGGAAGGAAGCTCCAGATTTTAGAAATATAGTGGATGTAGATGGATTTTCCTGCCTCATTGTTAAATTTGGTAATCTTAAGGTTCTAGTGGTGGTGTAGAGTTGAAGTAGTTGTTGTAGAGCTGGAGTGTTGTCTGCATGATGTAATAATTTATGTGCAAGTGATAGTTGTTTGAATTGAAATATTAGTGGGAGTTCTAACCAGTTGAGTTTTCTGAGGCATTCACAGTGATGTGTTCTAAAGGTAGAACCTGCAGCAGATCTAGCTGTCTTATTATACCAGCTGTCAAGTTTGTTTAGGTCAGTTTTGTGGAGATTGGTAAGGACAGGGGATGCATAGAGTAAGGTGGATAATAGGCGTGTCCTGGCTATTTTTATTTTGGAGTGGTTGGGGATAAATTTTGTTTTGATAGAGTAGACCAAGTTTTTATGAACTTTTTTATGGTTGGGGAAATGTGTAGGTCAAATCTAAGGTGATTGTCAATTTCCATGCCTAGCAGTTTGGTGTGATTGGTAGGGGTGATGGTGGTATTGTTATTTGAGGAGATTATAAAGCTATGTGAGGGGGGTATGGATCTGTGGGAGCTAAAGAGGAGAAATTTTGTTTAGCTGGGTTAAGAATGAGGTTTTGATTGGTGATCCAAGTTTTGGCTAGGGAAAAGCATTCTTGTGTTTGGGAGAGGAGGAGGTCTAGTGTCTTGGCTGCGTATATTATGGTGGTATCGTCTGCATATTGCACTATTAACGCTTTGGGAATGTTGGCTGGGAGTTGATTAGTAAATAGAGTGAAGAGCAATGGACCTGGGATGGAGCCTTGGGGAACTCCTAGGAAGACAGGCAATAAGGGAGAGGTTTGGTTTTGCCATATTACAGCTTGCTGCCCACCATCTAGATAACTCTTAAACCAAGAATTAGCAGAGATACTAAGGTTTAAGGTGGATAGTGAGTGAAGGAGCTCTGCATGGTTAACAATGTCAAAAGCTTTGGATAAATCTAAGAATGTAGCCGATATAAGCAGTCCGTTATTTCTGTAATTATTGATGGTATTAGTAAATGAGGTAAGTGCGGAGGAGGCGCTGTGGAAGGGTTTGAAGCCGTGCTGCTGTGTGGATAGTAATTTGTTTTCTAGCAGGTACTTCATCAATTGCATATGTACTACTCTCTCAAGAAGTTTTGATAAGGGGGTAGTATTGCTATAGGGTGATAGTTATTGAGTTCAAGAGCTACCTCCTTTGTGCAGTGGGAATTATATGAGATATTTTCTAAAGCTGGGGGGTGGAGACGGGATAGGCTGTAGCTTCTGCGACTAGTTGAAGGTATTCAGTGGGTAGTTTATCAGTGGCTAGGGTGGTCGGTTTGAGTTTTAGGAGTAGTTTTTGTATGGTCTTGGTAGGTACTGGGTTGAAACTGAATTTGAGGCCATTGATTAATATTTCTGGTGGAGAGGGTGGTGGTGTTGGAGTGGGGTTGTTGGAGCTGGATTGGTTATTTGCAAGGGCATGGATCATTTCTGTAAAGAATTTGTTGAACTGTGTGGGGATATTGTCATGGTTATTTGCTGTTTTTGGAATGGGGGTGGATATTTTCCCTGGTTGTAATACAGAGTTGATTGCTGCCCAGAACTTTTTTGGGTTGTTTATATGTTTATTCTGTATATTTTGGTAGTAGGAGATTTTGTCTGTTTTGATAAGTTTTTTGGCTTTGTTGCGTAGTTCAAGGTATTTTGTTTATCTAATTGGGATTTGCTTTTATGAAAGTTTGTCCAGGCTTTGTTTCTATTTTTGAGTAATGTTTTAATATCTAGAGTTAGCCAGGGGGCATGTTTGGTTTTAATTCTAGTGATTCTGGGGGTGTGTGTTGGTTAAGTACATTTGTGAAGGTTATATTGAAGTATAGTACTAGTAATAATCTCATTGACTTCTCTATCATGTATTAATTTAAAAGTCTGAACATCAGATAACAGCTCATACATTGCTTCAAGGTAGTACTTGTATTCATTAGTACAATACTACCTCCTTTATCAGCTTCTTTAATTATTATATTACTATTACTTTGTAATGCCTTTAGTGCAAGGGATTATCTTTTTAGTAAGATTATACATTTTCTTAAAACAATTCCCACTATACAGTTCCCTTATTTTTAACACAAATCATTAAATACAGATATCACAGGGTCACTCAAAGGTATAGAAGTACTCATTCTCTTACATCTATTATCAACAGATGTTTCAGAATTCTTAAAAATATTTTTTTAAGTTCAGACCCTGTGAAAACATTTTTAAATCCGTAATAGCATTCACTAGGTTATCAGTATTTATTGTTATGAATTTAATTCCTCTAGATAATAAAGAAAATTCAACATCTGATAGTATATAATCACATAAATTAACTTATAAACTTGTGAAAAAAGTCCCATTATTCAAATTATTTGGAAGAGTCTCAGTTGTACTCACAGCTACTTGATGGTTCTGTTGCGAGTTAACTGTCCGTTCCTGAGTCTGCCTCTCGATTGGGAGCATTTCTTGGATAGGTCGTGACTCTCTTTCATTAGTTCTTCTGGTAGTTTCATAACTCCCAGCTGATTCCCTTCTAAAAAAGAGTGCAAGTTATTTTTTACATTTTCACTCACAGAACTGTTCGTTGTGGAATGAAGCCGTGGACCTGGTTTCTTCCTTCCTCGTACCGAGCCCTCTGTTGTATTTACTGACGTAGTTGGTGGATTAGTAACCTCCCCTTCATCATTCAATTGGTTGGAGGCATAACTCTCCTCCAATACCAATGCCGAATTCACCGATGACTGTTGCTGATTGGATACATTGTCAAAGGTATCCAGCTCATACATAGAGCCCTGCTTGCTTTTAAATGTGTTCACAGATGATGTGTAAACAGGGTGTTTCGGCCAAAGAAAATCTGACTATTATTAAAGTCATTAATATCTCGTTGCAGTTTTTTTCTTTTTATTCCCTCTAGTTGTTTATCAAAATTAGTAACACATGTAAGCATTTCATTAAAGAGCGGGATGTTTTCATTAAACAAAGCAGAGTTAGATAACCATTTTTCTAAGCTTTCAATTTCTTTACACAGTTCATCCTCTTTTGTGGTGAAGAAATCATTCATCAATTGCATGTAGTTTAGACTTAAATTTATATTTAGCTCTTGCCATTTTTTTCAAAAGTTCAGGGTATGTATTCGCGTATGAGGGCGTATTTAAAATA
This sequence comes from Protopterus annectens, assembly GCF_019279795.1. Lineage (NCBI taxonomy): Eukaryota > Metazoa > Chordata > Ceratodontiformes > Protopteridae > Protopterus > Protopterus annectens. The sequence continues at coordinate 438,438,515 of NC_056748.1, forward strand.
CGTAACTCCGGAGGGACAATACCCAATTCTAAATAAATGTGAAAGCTGAACCGCTGCCACTGTAATTTCTTGAAACTCTTTACCTTGTATTCAAGAGTTTGTAGCAAAGAGCAAAAGTCATTCCTCTGGGATGTTACGTTCGTAACCCTCATAGTTCCATCTACCTTTGCAACCATGCAGTTCAACAACAGATTTTCTCTCATCAGTAGACTTTGAAGAGATCTAGTAGCAGAACCATTCTGCAAAGTCATAGGCTGGCCATTATAAAGTCCAAAAAGACAACATTCAAAGGTTCACCTCACAAAAACAGTCAAACAAAAGAGCAAAAACATGAGCCAAATGATAAAGTGGAGTTCAGCAGCCAAATAATCCAAATGAAGAAAAAGCAGGCTCCGCAATGTTGTACCAATTTTTAATAAAAAAGTAACAAAGCTTTCAGACCATAAGTCCTTCTTCAGTGTTTGTAAAATTCACAGTGACAACAATAGTCTTGTATATCAGATATTCATATCGCATGACACAGCCTACACCTATCAAATAATATCAAAGTATCAATTAAAAAATTCTAAAATTTTAAAGTAATACTACATAAAATTACAAGCATATAACATCACATCATAAACTTTCTAACCTATTAGTGCACGTGTTGTTGCTTACTTTTTAAAATTGGTATGTTACCTGTTTATTTAAACCAGGAAAAGAATCAGCTTGCAAGCGAATAATCCATTCATATTCCTTAGTATCCAGCCTGTTAATTAAATTGTCACATCTGATATTCGGTGATAAAATATCTATAACATGGAACAGGAACTGATACGAATCATCAGTCTCCTGTATATGTTGGGCTAAGGAATTAGTAATAACTTTCCTACGTATCTCTGACCTATGTTCTATAATCCTATCTCGCAGTCGTCTTCCTGATTTTCCAACATAGAAACAAGAACATTGTTGGCAAGTGGCTAAGTAAATCACATGTGTAGTATTACGCGTAGCTGTACAATGAAATACAAACTTCTTACCACTATAGGCCTGCACAAAATCAGATACAATTATGCTAGAACAACATGAGCAATTATAGCAGGGATAGGTACCCTTTTTATTGTAAATTATGCATCCTGTTCTGTTTAGGTCAAAATCTTTGTAGCATAGACGTTTTTTCAAATTATCACAGTTCCTATATGTAAAGGAGGGTTTAAAAATAACTGGCATATCTTGAAGGCGATACCTGGCCATTGAAAATGGCTTCTAGATAAACCCTCCTTTACATATAGGAACTGTGATAATTTGAAAAAACGTCTATGCTGCAAAGATTTTACCCTAAATAGAACAGGATTCATAATTTACAATAAAAAGGGTACCTATCCCTGCTATAATTGCTCATGTTGTTCTAGCATAATTGTATCTGATTTTGTGCAGCCCTTTAGTGGTAAGAAGTTTGTATTACATTGTACAGCTACGTGTAATACTACACATGTGATTTACTTAGCCACATGCCAGCAATGTTCTTGTTTCTATGTTGGAAAATCTGGAAGAAGACTGCGAGATAGGATCATAGAACATAGGTCAGAGATACGTAGGAAAGTTATTACTAATTCCTTAGCCCAACATATACAGGAGACTGATGATTCGCATCAGTTCCTGTTCCGTGTTATAGATATTTTATCACCGAATATTAGACGTGGTGATTTGATTAACAGGCTGGATACTAAGGAATATGAATGGATTATTCGCTTGCAAGCAGATTTCTTTTCCTGGTTTAAATAAACAGGTAACATTAAAACCAATTTTAAAAAGTAAGCAATAACAGGTGCACTAATAGGTTAGAAACTTTCTTATGTTATGTTATATGCTTGCAATTTTATGTAGTATTACTTTAAAGTTTTAGAATGTTTTAATTGATACTTTAATTGATATTATTTGATAAGTGTAGGCTGTGTCATGTGATATGAATATCTGATATATAAGACTATTGTTGTCACTATGAATTTTACAAACACTGAGGCTATGGTCTAAAAGCTTTGTTACTTTTTTATTGAAAATCTGTACAACGTTGTGGAGCCTGCTTTTTCTTCTTTATTTGCTGTCAGGAGTAGAAGCCAGCAAGGAGGAGGCTTGAGACACCAAGTCCAGAGCATACTTAGTCATGTGGGTCAGATAATTAATGGCTATGAAGGCCAGTGTGGGGGATGTTTATACCTTCTTGCCAATCCTATCCATAGATTTGCTATCTTTATCCGTGGGTAAGAGAGAGGCAGATGGAAGCAGTCTGGATTGCTTATCGGGGCGGTGGCAATCACAGCTGGGTCTGCCAAGGGTGGTTTAACTAAGAATTTTTGCTCCTCCGGCACCTTATACAAGCGGTCAGGGTGCTTGGGGGCACATGGTTATGGGTCTGGGGCCTTAGAAGTTGAATTAAAGGCATCCAAGTAAGCAGGCAGAACGGGAGGAACAGCAGAAGGGGAGGGGGATTCTACTTGAAGCAGCTCAAAGTACCTCTTTTGGGTGTCAGTCATTTGTGAAGTATCGCATTTGAAATAATCTTTCATTTTGGTGATGGTCTCACCAAAGGTAATGTCCTCAGGGGGAGTTTCCCCTTCAACAGATTCCTCATCAGGAGAATAATACTCCTGGGGAGATGCAATCTGGGAGGTATATGAAATAGAGCCCTCTGAGGAAGAAAAGGAAGAATCATGCTCTTCCTCCATAACCTGAGAGGTCATGGGTGGGAGGGAAGAGGCTGAGGCAGACCTAGGGCTGAGTAAAGGCAGAGTAGTGGAGGTTGAGGCTGAAGGCCTAAGGACCATAAAGGCCTGCATGAGAGAGAAAGTGAAGGACTGCCAGTCTGGTAGGCCTTCTGAAGAGGAGGAGGTATGCTTGGTTTTCTGCTTCTTTTTGGCCAGGGTGGAAGTTGGAACTGGCCTGGAGTCAGGTTTTGAGGCGACCATTTCTGAAGGCTAGATCCCGGTTGGAGGTACCACAGAATCTGGTTCCCCCGCGACATCGGTAGTCGGTGTCTAGGTAAGTTCCGAGGACGTGCCGGTCGTCGGCTGAGGAACAGCTTCCCCAAAGGATGTCGTTGAAGTCGATGGATCCGCCGGGCGTTCCTCAACTCCTAGATCTGCAGTTGGCGGGGCGTCCGGTAAATAAACGGCAGGCGAAGAAGGCTTAGGAATCTTGGCCTTTTTACGCAGAGGTTCGGATGCAGCCTTCGATGCGGGATTCATTCTAGGTGTAACCACTTAAGGCTCTGGTTTCCTAGGTAGAGGTTCAAAGTGGCCAGATGGCTGCGTAGGGTCTTCGGCACAAATGATTGACAAATGGAGCAGGTGGAATGGTCGTGCTCCCGGCCTAAGCAAACACACCTATCATGAGCGTCTTTATGGGGTCTCTGGCGCCCGCATTGGCATTTTCTCTTTTTACCTGACATCAGCTGAATTGCTACAACAACCAAGCCTAAGCAATAACAATCAGCTATAAAAGAAAAAACAGAAACCCAACAGGTTACTTAGCTTTTAGATGCGACGTATGAGATGGAGCGATCATACGATGCATAGGTCGTCTGCATCTGAAAAGTTCTGAGGATTGTGCGTGCAAATGTCACATTAAAGGCCCCTGGTTTATGGCCTTACTTCACACGCTGCAACAGCCAAGCTGAAGCTTTTGTATAGAAGCCGACGTACGAGTCACCTGAGGGCAGGAAATCCCACAACTAGAATACTGCAACATTGGAATAGAAGGACATCATGTATGTCAGTGTGAGATCTAAGAAGCTGCCATACTTAGTTTAATTTAGTAGCTTGTATCAAACTGTTTATTTGATATCGAGTAGTTTACCTAGTCATTGGGTAGCTAAAATCCTCTGTAAGGATTTTTTTCATTAATTGTTTCATGCTGGATTGTAGTCAGGAAACCCTCATACCTTATAGGGTATGTACATAATATATGGTAGATTTTGGAATGTTATATTTAATGTCACTGATATTGGACTGAGGTAGAACACTGATCCTCTTGGACCATTTTTCAGACTCAGCCTGTAACTATAAACTTGAGTCATGTAATCACAATAGTCTATGGCACAAAACACAGCAGGAAAACAGCAACATAAAATATTTTGAAAATATTATGGATACATTAAAAATAATGTAAATGAAATATATAGTATATACAAAATATGCAGTATGATGTTGGTATAATAGTAGCCGGATACATACAGTAGTCCACATTATACTGAGTATCCATTTGAGAAGGTCAGAATATATCAATCTCACAAAATTTGGACATGAGAAAATTCAAACTGTATGTTGAACATTTCCGATTTTATGATTTTTTTGTATTTATTTATTTTTGCAGGGAGTAAGAACGTTAAGGTTGCAGGGAGAGTTTAAAAGTTTACATCCAAGTGATTACTGCTGCTAACAGCAAATGAAAAGAAGTTAAAGAAGCAGGTCTGAAAGTTATGGCAGTATACTGTCCTCAGGGCATTTGAAATTGCAGATTTTACTAGATGTTTTTTCACTTTGTTTCAAAACATGATATCTTGCTGCTTTCATGAGGTTGGGCAGTGATTCTCAAAGTTTGGTGGGCTAGCGCGTTTGTTATGAAGGATATGGAATAATACAGCTTTTGGAAGGAGTGATTTAAGGTTGTATTGGGAGTGTCAATTTGAAAGCCAACTTCTGAAAATGGAAATGGGGATAATTTAAGCAGTTCATAAAGTTGGGAGCCCAGGTCAGTTTTCTGATGAGCAGAAAGCTGTTTGGCTTTTGTTAAGACCTGTTAGTGGTGTTCTTGATGCACAGCAAGAGTTGTGAGCAGGCATATCTTATTAGAAGTTATCTGCAGAGAGGAGTTTTTCCCAGTGCTCTCTGTTATAGAGGTCTCCTATAACATAATACTGAAAAATAACTGGGTCATTCAGCAGTATTGGTTGATGCCCTACATGGCCCCCAAAACTTACCGTGCATATTTTTTAAGTGTGGGGCTTTGATTTTCACCTTTACTTAACACTTTCCCTTTTACTTGAGAGTTGTTGGTCTAAACAGGTTTTACTGTGCCAAGAGAAATTATAGGAGACTGTATGCATTCTTAAGCCATTTGTTGCCATTTGGTTTTTAAAATGAAGCTTCTTTTCCCAATTACTGTTTCTGAAAGAAGTGTATTGCTATTTAATTTCTTATTCAACACTAAAGACTCATAGCTGAGCATGATTTACTTGAATTAAAGAGTTAACATTTAGGAGTTGTAGTATCCTAGCTGTGCAACACTAGATGGACTGAAAACTTTGAGTTGCCTGTGAAACACTGTCCAAAAAACCTGCATTTAAATAAATTATGGCATTTAAGAGGCAGCTAAACATGTTAAGGAGGTACCACCCCACCCTCAAGAAAAAACACAAATTAACAATAGATGGCCATTATGCTTGCAGGGCAATAAATGACTTAATGTATATCAGATAAAAAAAAAATTCTTTACTGTGTTCATAGCATCCATTCGTCTTTGGGAGTAGTGGTTGCTTCGATTATTCCATAAATCAGGGCATGAATCAAGTTATTAAGTTAATGTCCTACATTTTTTGTTGCTGAGTCTTCATTTTTGTTTTGTGAGGATATTTAGTTGCTTTGAATATCCACAGGGCAGAGCATTAATTGTTACTGCTCTGTGGAGTATTTGTTGCTAAGGTATCTGTTTGTGTTTTATTTTAAGTGGTGGTGTCTGTTTCTACTGAGTGTTGTACATGAATGAAATTATAATTTAATGCTTTATACAGTCTGTTTTTGAAGCATCCTTTTTTTTAAGGTATAGCCTTGCAGAAGCACCATCATTTAATTCCTAAGTCAGAAGCTGTGTTTTGTACAGTTGCTGCTATCTCATGCCATATTCTTCCTGCAACAATCACTTTACTCTTTCAACGTCTCATAATGTTCTTATTCCTGGCACTACTGAGTTTGACATCCATCTGCACTTGTATTTGGCCCACCTTAGCTTTCTGCTTTGTCGCATTCCTTATACTTGTCCATTATGTTTGACTGCAGTGTTTTGGGGACATCAGATTCAAATGTTTTTGCCACCTGCTCCATAAGGTCATTCACCAAACCAGTAGTTTGAATCACTTCCTTCATTATATCCTCCTATTTTCATTTAGCTGACAACACTGCCTTTGGAATGAATACTCTGTGGCTCTCCTAAAAAAAAACAAAAAAACTCTGTGGCTCAAAAAAAAGTGAATCTTCCAAGTGTCTAGGATTAATTTCCCCAAAATTCTGTAAGAATACCTCAGTAGGCACCAATCTGAAAGTTGGGGTATTGAGCAATAACTCATGTTAGTACATTGCAAATAGCTATTTGTTTATGCATTTGCAGCAAAAATCAAAGTACCATGACGTACACAGTTTGAAACATGTTTTCAAGTGTACTGAAGTAAATTTGTTTTCCTCTATTTAGTTATCAGTTCAGGAGGCCAGTGAATTAGCCTAATTTTGATTGTACTAAATCCAGTAAGATCAAATTGAAATAACTGTGTAGCAGTTTGAAGCTACATGATGTACTACAAGATACCAGCCAGTATGTCAGCTATTTCACGACGTGGATGTCTGTGATTATATAGTCATATACTTATTTCATTTATGTAGTCCACTTTCATTCTTCCAGGATTTGTTACATGCACCGTACTCCTCTTACTTGGCGCTACTCTTTGCAAAATTTTCATAAATTTTATCAGGGCATAGTGTGCCATTTTGACATCTCATTGCCTGACATGGATAAAAAATGAAATCCTACTAAACTTAACTTGTGTCTTTATCCTTTATTCCTGCCATGTAAAAAAAATCTTATATACATTTATGTAAAAATAACTGCCTCTTACCTTTGTAAAGTTCTTATTGTATAATCTGATGTATAATTCTTTTATTTGTCTTAAAAACATTTGTAAATCGTTTGGAAAATATATACTGTAACTTTATTGGAGCTTTTATCTCCGGGCCTCCGCTGAAAATGGGCTTCCACCCAATCAGATTATCCCAGTCAACAAATGTAAAATAAAATAAATAAAACAATAAAAATTTATGAATAGCTGCTCTTGAGCCAAGAAGAGTACAAAACTTCGACCTACTCAGCTTTGTAGTCTCCAATGGCATTGGATAACGTTTCTTGTAAAAAGGTTAAATGGCAAGAAGCACCATGAAATTAGTTTACTGTTTGACCATTTTTATCACCAGACTGTGCAGAATGGAAAAGTCAGTTGAAAAGCATCAGTCAATGTTGCTGAGTCAGGATCTCCTTCTCTTGCATTGCTTGTTTCGAAGCTTATTTAATTTGGCAGCTGTTGGAGCTGATAAAGCCATTGCTTGGATTATGCACAGTAAACCTACTATGCCAAGGGTCACACCTTCCTGTCATTCCAGTTTTGGCATATGATTGGCTGGCAACAACCCATTTGAGAGCTACGTAAATATTCCCATCTACCCTTCTGCAGCCTGTTGTTTTGGGGATATTGAGCAAAGAACTCTAATACTTTTCTTACCAGCACTTTAATCATCAACAACAAAAGCAATGTCTTTCGGCTTTTCCTAGTTAGGCATTGTCACAGTGGATCACTGGTCTGCAGATTGATTGGCAGTGGAGTTTTATGGTTTCGAGATGCCAGCCCAGTGCCCAACCCTCACAGAAGACCCACACACAAGCACTTACCTGCATGTCTTTAAAGCTCACGCGACCACAGGGAGGACATGCAGACTCCACACAGAAGGAGCTCCAGCCGAGAATCGAACCAAAGAACCTCTTGCTTTGAGGCAACAACTTTAGTCCTGAAAATATTGGGGTCAGCCTTGTTGACATCAGTACTGATGTTTATGCTAAGTGTTGATAGGACAGTACTCACCCATGGTTCCTTTGATGTCTAATTGTCTGACCGCATCACTGCTGGCACTGATGATTTTTTTTCAGCCCCGGTACTCAAACCTGGGGCTTTAGTGGCATTTGCTGTTCAAGGCCCTTCAGTGCAAGTATCAGTCCTGGTGTGCCTGGCTCCACAGTACTTAAACAGTTGTTGCTGTCAAGCCAGCCATTTGCTTACAGCTTGGTGCCAAGCCAGCAGAAAGTATTGCAGCAGCTTCCAATATCATATTCTGCCTCAGTGTTATCACTAGTCTCTCCATGGAATGGTGTTTAACTGAGCCCTTGACTTTTCCCACTTGTCATACATCAGAATAGAGCCCAAAGTCTTTGCAGCTCTTCTCCTTGACTTCAGCACCCAAGTATTTGTCTTCCTTGTCCTCAAATTCTCACATTCAGAAGATTCTGAGGAAGGCCATGTTTAAGGGTATTCACTTGTACTCCTCTGCAGTCACCTACACCAGATGTTAATGAGGAGGATGCTGGATCTTAAGCTTCCCCTTCAAAAGACTCTGAGCATGGGAAAGTCTTAAAACTAATGATGTAAAAAGCAGGATTCTCCTCTGACCCCATGTACTTCCCAGCGAGGGTACTGCCGAAGGCCTTTGTCTACCCCACAGTCGTCGTAGATAGTCCCTGAGCTGGTAGACATATTCAGGGTGGCTAACGGTGTGTCATGGAAAAACCTAGATATAGTGTTAATATCCAGGACTGCCTGGGTCATCCTGCCTCCTATAAAGTGGAATTTATCATTGAAGCTGCCCAGGGTAGACACTCTGGTTCCAACAGCTGCCCTTATAAATCTTTTGAAACCCAAGAGCATTGCAGCTCCTCCACCAGACAATGGAGCTCATAGTGATGGACTGCTTAAGGAAGTGTACTTCTGCTTTGTCCACTTTTTTCTTTTGTGTACATAAAACGTTTTTCAGAGGGATCTTGACAGAGAAATGCAACATTCAGTAAAATAGTTGCTGTTCTTCGAGTTGTTCACTGTTTCCACTATACTAAGCCTCATGATGCATCTTAGTACCCAGCACTGTTAAAGGTTCACCAGTGCTGCTGTATCTAGCACTACAGTGAAGGGGTACACTTGGAAAACATAAGATAATATGGAAAGCACTGTTGTGTGGGTGTAAAATTTTGGCTGTCCCAACACTTATTTTCATTAACATAAAGAAGCTAATGCCAGCTGTGGTTTAGATGTAAATGGCAGTAAATAAAAAAAAAACTCAACATATTGCATGAACGTTTTGGAAAGGGTGATTGATAAATGGATATGCATAGTAGTAGAAAGTAAGATGGGAGATGAGCAGTTTGGATTCAAATCAGGATGCAGCACAACCAACTCAATGTTTGCAGTGAGACAAATAGTTGAGAAGAAGCTAGAGATGAGGAAAGAGTCCAGCTGGGCATTCCTAGACTTGGAGAAAGCATATGACAAGTTCCCAAGAAAGGTGATTTGGGCAGTCCTGCAGTGGTTCGAAGTCCCAGAAACATTGATAGAATTGGTGCAAGCTATGTACAAAGACCTAATGAGTCAATTACGAACAGTGTTTGGTCTCACAAAGGGGTTCCGAGTGGGAGTGTGTGAGCATCAGGGTTCAGCTCTGAGCCCACTGCTATTCGTACTGGTGAAGGACTACATTAGGAAACGGCTCAGAGGGAGAGATCAGTAAAGTTGCTGTATGAAGATGATGTGGCATTACAGGCAGACTCTGAGTAAGAACTTCATCAAAGGATAGGGGAATGGAATGCAAAACTGAGGGACATGGGATGTAAATAAGTACAGATAAGACAGTGGTAATGGCAGTGAATGGGGGAAATCAGAAGAAGCTGAGAATTGAGATAGAAGGGAAGATAGTGGAATAGGTAAACAGCTTCAGGTATCTGGGATGGGTGGTTGAAGAAAAGGGAAGTCTGAATGAAGAGGTCAAAGCTAGAATCAGAGGGGATGCAGCCAACTGGTATAGAGTGTCAGGTAAAGTCTATGACAGAAGAATGCCAAAGAAGCTGACAGGTAAGGTGTACAAAACAGTGGTTTGACCAGTACTACTGTATGGTACAGAAACCTGGGCAGTAAAGGCAGAGTAGTTAATGAAACTAGAGGTGATGGAAATTAAGTGCCTGAGACTGGTGTTAGGATGTACAATGTGGGACAGACGAAGAAATGAAGACATAAGAGTAGAAGCCAAAGTAGCTCCAATTGCAGAAAATATCAAAGAGAAGAGATTACTGTGATTTGGGCACATGTATATAAAAGCAGAAGACAATCTTTCAAAGGAGATTTGAGAAAGACATGAAGAAGGCAAGAGGAAACAAGGGTGTACCCAGCAAAGAGGTGATGGATTGTGAGAGAAAGATCTGTGACAGTAAAGCATGAATGTCGAAGGAGGAGTGCGGCACTGAATAGAGAGAAATGGCAAAAGTTAACACAACATCGTGACTCCAATTAGAAAATTAAAAAAAAGGGAGTTGATGATGATGATGATATAAAAAAGAGGGGGGTGCAGTCTGGAAGAAACCCCGGCTCTCTGGATAACTTTCCAGAAAGTTCGGGGCCTAGAAGAAAGAATCCTTCAGAATATTCAAGTAGCTACATCTGAACTGTGGATGGGAAGGCATCAGCAGCAAACGTTGCCTAACTGTCCCTCCCTGGAGGCAGTCAAGGCTGTCTGCCTTCAGTCTGTCCTTAATGGGATCTTTCAGTATGGAAAATGAGTGTGAACAGAAATATCCAGAGGGTATGTTTCATTCCAATTTGTGACCACCCCTTAAACACTACTGTTGACTTTCCACCCTGTATCAAAAACAAGTCATGAGAAGTGTCATCCTTTGCCTTTGACAAACAAGAGCTATTGAAATATCCCAGTGGATCATAAAGACTCAGGATTTTACTCCAGATTCTTAGTGCCAGAAAAGTGTAAGAATATCAGGCTCATACTAAACTTGAACAGCAATAGCAATTTTATCTTAAACCCATACTACACACTTAAACAGTTAATATTATCTCATTTTCTTTGGAGGGGGTTGTAATAATGTTGGTTTTCCTTGCTTATCCAGATGAAGTGCTTTTTGGACCCATAAGACACCTTTGATTCTATGGAGGAGCAGTCATTATCGGTTCTGAACTCTTCCATTTGGTCTTACCTCAATCCCAGTGTGTTCACATAATCCGTGTATGTTGTAATGCTGGAAGGAGCCAGACTGTTCTGTAAGATCAGATTTTACTGAAATGTAATTTTATAGACGTAAATACAGTATTTTTTTTTTTGCATAGACCTAGAAATGCAGCCATATTAAAGTAGATGTATATCTTTATTTTACATTTTACATATAGTTTTAATAGAAAGAAATTTTTCTGTGCTAACAATGTTCAATACATTGAATACAAACAGATCATGTGTAGATGGTAAGAGACTTGGGATCCAAGGTTAAAGAGGAGTGTAGAACTTTCAGACACAGAAGTCAGTTTGGACTGATGCATAAAATGTTACAGCAGTACAGTCCACAACGGTTTGGTACAGACACTAGATTGAATGCAGAGGGAATAATTCTGAGTACAGAAGTCAGGTCAAATGTCCAGCATTATAAAATATTAATTATATTATTCAGGAAGAAAAAAAAATTCTGAGAACAGAAATTTATGGACAGTATAATTAGGACAGAAGCTACAGACATTATATTTCAGTCTATTTCAGTCATCAGCAGTGTTACTGGAGACAGTAAGATTTGATTTAGATATTGTTGGCATCTACCTCTATTGTACCCTGCTATTGCATAGCAACTCACTCAGCACCGTTCTGGGTAATAAAAAGAGTTTCTTCCAGTCATTCCAGCTTCATTTCTAGTATTCTATAGTCCTTTCAGTTCTTACAGTTCACTTACCCAGACTACTGGCTCCTAAGTCTGTCATCATTTTTTGTTACTATACGTTTTGGAATTTCTGATTTTGTTATTCCACTCTTTATAGACTTTTTTTTTCCTTTTTGGCGTCATTTCACTTACCAATGAGTCATACCAAGCCCAAGGAACACCATTTATTTCTTGAGGGAAATTCTGCCTTATTAGGGACAGGAGTTGTCATCTGCACATGAGCATAAGAATTTTTTTGGTTTTATTAAGCCTTGTCCTCTCATGTATATACCTATATTATCCAGAGGGTTAGGTATGCAGTAGGCCAAATGCACACGTTCACACATCCATGTTTCTTTCATAGGTTCATACTAGGCTATCTGCCCTAGGGCATTTATAAGCCTAGCCAGAGTGTGTTTGGCTTTCGCCACCCATTTTAAATTAATTTTGCTATGCCCTTTTTCGAGGTTAGTATACTGTGCCTCTGTCTAACAGTGACACAGAAGTGATACCCGGGGTAAACCTACGATCTCCCATCCACTCATCAAGATTCCTCTTGAAGAGAGTCAATGAGGGACTCTGCCTAACCTGGACTGGAATTTTATTCCAGAGTGAAGGGAGCCTCTGGGTTATGAATCTGTCCCTCCAGCATGTCCTATTTATTTCAGTGCTGAGGTTCAAGTCTCTCGAGCGCGTAGCTCGATGGGATTTGGATATTCTGAGGTGCAGCATGTCCATTAATTCCGGGTTGGACGTGGCTTTATACGTCAGGCACAGATCACCTCTGAGCAGGCGGTATGCCACTGAGTAGAGCTGGAGTTTCTTTAACCGGGCAGCATATGGCATCTGTTTGAGCCCTTTGATCCTCCTGGTGAGGTACTTTTGAGGTCTTTCCAGTTGCTGCAGATGTCTGGTAAGGTACATCCCAAAATGGGCATTGTACTCAATTATGGGCCTGATGTGGGATGAGTAAAGAGGCACGATGACCTCCCCTGATCTAGATGTGAATCCCTTCATGATTAGGTGGGCTATATAAAATGTTTTTCTAACCACTTTGGCCACGTGGTTGTCAAATGAGAGATTGCTATCAACTTGGGTCCCCAGGTCCCTAATTAGTTCTTCTGTACTTAATGGATTACCACCTATGTGGTAATTTGTGGGCATGTTGTTTTTGCCAAAGGAGATGACTATACACTTTTTGGCATTTAGCTTGAGGCCATGGCTCTGGCACCAGTTGTCTGTTTCTATGAGGCCCTTTTGGAGGATGCTTGTGTCAGCTGGAGAGTCGATTATGGTGCCCAGTTTGCAGTCATCTGCGATGTATTTCAGTGTTAAAAGAATACTGACTCATTAAAATCAATTGCTTACACATTATCTCCCATCCAGTGATCAAATTTGTCTTTAAAACACTCAATATTAAGGATAATCTAATATCAGTTGATATATGGTTCCAATTTTAGGAATAGTTTGTTATATAATTCCATCTTAATTGTGTTTTACAATAAAAAGGTATTAATATTTATATGTGTTCTCATGTTAACAGAGAGATTGATATTGTATATACAAGTTGTAGCAACTCATCCCTAAAAATTATATGCACTTGTAACTTTTCCTCTTATAAGCCAGTAATAGAGTGTACATAAATTTAGAGTTTTGCATCTATGAGGATAAGATAAGTGATGAACTGAAGATATTTATTTCATAAATTTTCATTGAACAGACTCTAGTACCACTAATTACTATCTATTATATAGGCAAAAAGTGCTATTAAAGTCTAAAACAGGACCTTCGCAAAGGCTCTCAATAGAAATTTAACCAAAAAGCAGAGACCTCCAAGACAAAAACGCACTCGGCCTCCACAACACAGCACAAAACCACAGGACACATAGCAGACTTCCACAGTGTGCCCCTCAACCTAAGCCCCTAAGGATAAGCACATTGCCCAGTACACTAATCATAGATGACTCAATAGTAAGGCACACAGATGTCCCACTCACTAGGTTGAATAAGGAGAAGGCAACAGTCAGCTGTCTATCAGGTGCCAGAATCCGACATATAACACACGCACTCCGGTCATTTCACAACAAGTACAAGTATGACTCTGTCATTGTCTGTGTGGGTGTGAATGACCTGAGATGCACCTCCCTGGACTACATGAAAAGAGACATGGTGGAGTTCTCGGATTATGTGGCCCAGGCAGGTATGACACTAGCCCTGAGCAGCATCCTACTGTCACCCAGAATGATACTGCAGTACAAACAAAAAATTATTGACTTCAACAATTAGCTAAGTTCTGGTGTTATTCTAAGGGGATCCAGTATCTGTCTGCTTGGGATGACATGATTGACAGACCTTGATGCTTTGCTAGACATGGCCTGCATCTATCACCCCTGGGTTTCAGGTACTGGCTAAGGCTCTTGCCACCTATGTAGTGCCTTTTTTAG